>NC_081785.1:13403462-13703462 GCF_963082965.1 Carassius carassius
TTCCTATTTTTTTCATCAGCATTTAATCAGTATAATATCATTTCTGGACAGAATTAAATGCTGAACAGTTGAAGCTCATTTCTGAACAATAGATGTATCAAGACTATTATTTGGTTTGATCTATCTATCTATCTGTCTATCTATCTGTTACTCAGAGCTGCTCTATGGACTGTAAACACCATATTTAAAGCAATGATAAATGTATTAATTATTTTTTAGATAGATAGATAGATGTGAAAATACATAATTTAATATAAGATGTAACGCAGACAAAGTGAACTCAGACAAAGTGCAGGCAGATCTAATATAGAGTGGGAGCTTGTTCCACAGTGATGGGCCGGCCACTTCAAAGGCTCGTTTACCCCTCGATTTTTAGCCTGTGTCCTGACATTTTATCCTACCCGTCAGATTTTCCTCCCCGGGTTTACTGCGCATGCGCACATCAATATCGCGTCCTTTTTCTCATGCTAAACAATGATATTTAATGTATCTGCATTACTGTAAGGGTAGGTTTAGGGTTGGGGTAGGTTTAGACTTTAATAAAAACGCAATCTAAATGGTAGAAAATAATATTTATTGTTGGTTTCCTGTAGCTGTATCCCTTCTAGCTACAACCGTGAATATAACACATAATTACTGTATTTGCAGTATTGTAAGGGTAGGTTTAGGGTTGTGGTAGGTGTAGATGTTAATAAACCATAACTTTACAGTAGCATTTTTCGTTGTCGAATTGTACTACCCACCAGTGATGCGCGGGTTGAACCAAAATGAGCGGGTGCCTGTGGTCACCCGCGGCTGCCCGCGGTTACGAGTCATCCAAAACATTTTTTATTGATAGTCGGGTCGCGGTCGGTCGGGTCCTTTGAAATAAAATTTATATAGTACTAGACACAGTTTTGAAATACATAGGCCTACACTTTATTGGCTGAATAACTGGCATGAAGATGACGCACAAGCTCAGTCTGCACGTAAAGATGGAGGTGGCAAAGAAGACTGCATGGGGAGCAACAGCGCTGTTTTTGGTAAAACATGATTTTGATGACTTCATTAAGTTTTCTTTTATAGAAAACTATTTTTAAAAGATTTTCGTTTTGTATAAATTATATCTTAATTTTGATCAATGTTTTATCAATCAGTTGCCCGTATATTTAATAAATAAGAAGCAAATATATAGCCTAGCAGACAATGTAATAAGGCGCCGGCAGGATCACTTGCATTGCATGTGAACTAAACTGCGTGTGCCTCAGATTTCAGAAATATAGGCTATATATTACAGAAAGCTTGAAATGTCTTCTTTTAAACGAAAATATTCAAACCAAAATAAACGGGCTACTCTCTGATGATGTAATCCATATGAAATGTGCATTTCTCTCTGGCGTTCATGGCGAGTCTGCATCGTCAACTTCATCGTTGCAGCGACACAGAAAACATCAGTTTATTACTAAACAATTAAATGACTCCTTGCATATTTTCGAACCAGCAGGCCATTCTGGGTTGAGCGAGAACCCACGGAATGAGCGGAGTGTAATATTCAGAAATGCGCTCTCCGCTCACGAGCTTTGATCGGAACAAACCCGAGCCTCGATGTCTGCTGACCTTGCAGAAACATACAAATAGACATAGCCAGACTAGACTATTTTAGTACAAATTATGAGCTTACTGACTATTTTTTTTATAATTTGTATTTTGTATTTGTATTTGTATTTATTAGTTCACCCACACATAATATCAGAACAAATGGCATAATTCAGATAGCACATATATTCATGTGTGAATCAGGTCTCCCAAAGAAGCTATCCAAGCTTATAATAGGGAGCCTGAGGACATATTGACATACCAGTTATACATTAAAAACAAATAAGTAAGCTGAACAAAAAGAAAAACACACACAAAAAAAAAATTCTTGACAAAATTATAATAGTATATTAATTTTTTATTTTTTTTGCCTAGTTAGTTTTGCCTACGTTCCTATGACCCAATGACGCTACGATGAGCATTTACTGCTTTTTAATTTTTAGTTTAATAGTTTAGTTTAGTTTAATAGTTTAATAACTTTTAGTTATTAATACATTGACCCGCGCATCACTGCTACCCACTGTTTTTTAGTGAGAGGTAGGAAAATCTGACAGCGTAGGACAAATCGACAGAAAACCGGGTTGTGGGAATCTGAAGGAGGAGCTTATCTTTGGATCTAAGACCTCTAGGGGTGGCTTAGTGGTTAGAGAGTTTGACTCCTAACCCTAAGGTTGTAGGTTTGAATCTCGGGGCAGCAATACCATGACTGAGGTGCCCTTGAGCAAGGCACTGAACCCCCAGCTGCTCCCCGTGCGCCGCAGCATAAATGGCTGCCCACTGCTCCGGGTGTGTGTTCACAGTGTGTGTGTTCACTTCTGTGTGTGTGCACTTTGGATAGGTTAAATGCAGAGCATGAATTCTGAGTATGTGCTGAATGTCATGTCACTCGTGGGATGGTAGGGGTGAAGTAGATCAGACAAATAAGAAGGTGCTAAATCATTTAATGATTTAAAAACCAGTAATAGAATTTTAAAATCAATTCTAAAATTAATCGGAAGCTAGTGAAGGGATCTCAGAAGGGGAGATGATCAGATTTCCTCTTTCCCTTCAAGAATCTCGCGACAGCGTTTTGAACGACCTGTAAGCGTGCCGTTTGGGACTTAGATATACCAAAGTAAAGGGAATTGCAATAGTCCAGGAGGGAGGTAATAAGAGCATGGATAGCAGTCTCCATTAAGCGCTTAGGAAGAAAAGATTTGATTTTTGATAAAGAGCGAAGAGAGAAGAAGCTGGACCCAATGACTGCGCTTATCTGCTTGTCGAATTTGAGGCACCTATCTACCACCACACCTAGATTCCGCAATTGGGGAGAGATTAACTGATTTAGAGATTCAAGGTCAAGGTGATTTCTTGGCCTGGATTCTGATCTTTAAATGAAAATGAGAATGGTAGCTTTAGCAACATTAGCCTTACAGAGAGCAAAGAAGCTCTTTTATAAAACAAAATATGATTTGTGATGCTTACTTTGTCTGGAGTCTGGACATTTTCGCACAAAGCGTAGGTATCGCTCCTGCTTTCAGAAGCAATCTTTGCACAGCTCCCGCACTAAACTGACCCTCATTTGTGAGCAGTCTGGTGTAAAATGTTAGCACAAACGTACAGGACTTTTTTTCCTTGACATTTCCTTCGAAAATGAAATGTAACCACCATGTCCTCAGCAGTCTATGGAGACTCCTATGTTCGTTGGTGTATCCCAACACACACTTTAAATAGCTCTTTGGCGCTGACATTGTATCTCCAGCTGCTACATCAAGAGAACATAAATGGCAGACCGATGCTTCTCACTCGGGGCTTTGTATAGGGCAGAGAGCATCAAAAACAGGCGGGACTTTCACCAAATATGTTTTCTGGAACTGCTCGTGTGGAGAGACTGTTTATGATTTTTTGGGATTATGAGTGAGTAGATTTTTACCATTATAGGCTGGTTGTTTTCACACACTGTGGCCACACAGCTGTGTTCACTCACCTTATAAAAGTGATTTTTGCATTCTAGGGCACCTTTAAAAGATTTATATGTCGTGTGACTGCTATTTGAATGTGTCTCCATGATTACATTTCTTTAGTTTAGTGACAGCCATTCAACCTTTCAAAAGCTGCAATATACGTTAGATTAAAGTTTTCATCATAAAGGATGAGTTTGATCTCCATAGAAGTCTCTGTTCATGGCTCTGATTTTAACAAGACGACCCCAGCATCATCCTTTCCGCATACATAGCTCTCAGCCTTCTGTTAGCATTCGGTTTAATTGCTCCTCAAAAACCACAACTCGCTCCAACGCTCAGGCTGACTGCCACTGACCTTGAAGCTCTGATGGAATGCTAGGTTGAAAATGAACCGCCTGAGGACATCTGAAGAGCAACAGACACGATGATTCTGTGTCCAAGTTTGGAGATGAAATTTTCCTTGCTCATCTGGACTATTGTTGGCTGGTTCAAAGGTGAAGTGTATTATTTATTATTATATTCAAATACTTTCTCACATCTTATTTGCAGAAATAGATATTAGTAATTATTTGTAGATTAATTTCACACTGAAGCAAATCTCAGAGAAAAATATAAGAAATAGAAATTAAGTTTAAACTAAGAAATGCAGTCCCTCTGTGATATATAAAGGTGATATATAAAGTGAAGAGAAATTAAGTAAATTTATTTCTCATCATAATTATTTTTTTGGCCCAATGACCTAATGAATCATGTATCAAAATACACCCATCTTCTCAAAGATGGCATCCAAGTAGTTTGCATCCAAACTAACTGGCCTTTAATATTCCTGATCTCATTCCTCCTCTTGTTTCCCAATAATTATTTTCCCTCATCCCTACTTTCATCCCTTTCAGTAAAAAAAACATTGGCCATGCCAGGACCACTATGAGAACTTCCTCTGTCCACTGTCACTGTGGCAAGGTCAGCTGTAATATGGCTATCCCTTCATACAATCTCTGTATATCTGATGCAATTCAAAGTTCGATGCAATTAAAAATAACAGCATTTTTATGATGGACACAAAAATAACTGGAAGCAGAGGTCTGACATTTTTTTAAAAGTCAGTCAAATATCTAGTGTCCAGACCAAATACAAGTATAACTGGAGTATTTTTTTAAGCACTTGAAACCAATTATCTCCTGTCACTTGTTAAGTGTTGACACGGATGCCCCACCTTCTGTACCACACAACATGGCCAACATTCGCCAGTCAGGGGGTTAATTGAATTCATTTTCAGATCATGTACCAGCGAAAACTACCCATCCATAATTAAGCGCACACTGATCCATGCAAGATGGACAATGATTGCCACAAAACCATTGACTGTGACAGAATTGTAACCTCATCACATACGATTTTTTGCAAGAGGTGAACAGCTACCAGCTGTAAAGGTCAATTGGCACTCTTGTCATTGCTCACATGCATTTGAAGGGGGACTAGACCAAAAAAGGAGAGAAACAATAACAGAAAGGGAGGGAGAAATAGAGAGGGAATCAAGTGAGCTTTTTTTGTCATTTCTTCGGGAGCGGTGTTAATCGAGAGCTGAGTCTATCTAATTAGAATGTGACGTTTTTTTTTACACTACAAGTCTTCTCAGTCTTACAGTGCAGAAAGCCTGGCTTGCAGTTGCAGGAGCTTCTATTTGTAGAATTGTGGGAGGGGGGATTCTTTTTTATCAGAGAGGTGGTGGTGGGACTGTTAATTCTACCATGAGATTAGATTTTGATGATGGATTCTCATATCGTCATGTTAGTTAAGCAGACATGATGAATATGACTGCCGTGCACCTTGGACTTCTAACACCTTGGACTGAAGTAAGATTTAATTGCATCTTAATGTGGCAAGGCTGACTGATTATTAATGATGTAATATATTTTAATGAAGGGATAATTGCAGTTAAACCCTGACAGTAACAACCCACCTTCTCCTCTTCACATTCTCAAAGCTGCAGGGTAAAAGAAGAAACTCCTCGAGAAGATTCTCCTTCACAGCAGCTTTTTCCTCACTGAATCAGAATGAGCGTCATTCACAAAGTTCCACACATCCTCCACCACAGTGATCAGCAATAGTGTCACTAAAACTAGTCAGTCTGCTAGAAAGGTGGAAGCGATTCTATTCTTAATCATGTGGTTTTCAGTAGTGAAACAGTTCTATTTTATAAGTAGCAAGTTGTGTTGCTGCAACATTATTTACAATATTTTAGTAATAAAAACATTTGTGTACGGTATTCTGTGATGGATATTTAGAATCATTGAAGTCACATTATCAGTTAATTTATGTATTTATTTATAATCGGCCACAAAGTGAAAAGTGTTGCTGCAGTTTATTATTTTTGTTTTTACACGAACCTGGCTGCCGTCTAGCTCCTCTTGCTCGAGCAGGGGGATCACTCCCTTGAGGAAAACACAAGGGATTTTTTAGATCTAGCATACCTGAAGCATTACCCAGCTGCCTTTTATTACATAGGACTGAACACCGCCACAAAGGCTAAGCTGTCCAAGTATGGTCCTCAAGGGAGCTTTGACGCATTTGTGGAGTGGGTGCTAGTGAACTGTGGATCGCCTTTTACCATCGGACCAGTGGAGGAAGTTATCAGCGCCACTCCCGACCCAGAGCCCAGCCAACCATTACCCTGCTGCACAGAGCATCTGCCAGAGCCCACCACAGATGGAGAGCCAGAGCCCCCCGCGACAGAGCCAGTGCAAGAGGATATGCCTGAGCCCGATCCTGACGACACATCTGACCAAGTGCGCGAGCCGGCAACAACGAGTGTTGCAGAGGGAGTATTATTGGAGATCGATGGCTTGGAGGGAAGCCCCGCCCACACTCCCGCTACTGAGGGTGAGCTGCAGCTGGCTTCTGGAAACTATATAGAGGAACTGATGGACATCTTTGATGTAGATTTAATTGACTAGTTTGGGGAGGGAATACCCAATTCTCCTGAGTTTCCTATGTCTACTGAGTTCCCACCAAGCTTCCCTCTGACACCTTTTCTTCAAAAACCAGCCAGTTCCTCAGCCCTGTCTCTGCTGGTTCCTGTAAGTCGCTCAGCTCATCCTCAGTCAGCACTATTAGGATGCTCTGATTCGTCTCGGGCCTTCCAGTCTCTAGCTCAGGGGTGGGGAACGTTGATCCTGGAGGGCCTGTGTCCCTGCAGAGTTTAGCTCCAACCCTGAAAAAAAACCTACCTGTATTCTGAAGACCTTGATTAGCTTGTTCAGGTGTGTTTGATTAGAATTGGAGCTAAACTCTGCAGGGACACAGGCCCTCCAGGATCAACGTTCCCCACCCCTGCTCTAGCTCTTCCTAGGCGTGAGGATCCCCTGTCTCTACCTCCAGCCTTCGAGTCCCGGACTCCACCTCGGTCCTTGGTACCTTGGCTCCTTGCTTTTATGTCTCCACCATGGCCCGTCATCCCACTGGCTCCACCGGGCTCCCTTGTCCCTCTGGATCTGCCTTGGTCAGTTGTCGACCTTCCTTTGCTACGGGATTCCACTCATCCAGCTTCACCTCATCCCTCCATCCCTTCTGGCTCCTCCTTCCCTTCAGCTCCACCGTTGTCCTCAGTCGATCCGGCTCCGCCACTGTCTTCCAGGTCCCCGTCTCCACCTTGTTCCTGCTATGTTTAATTCTGTTGCCCGAGTTTCCTATTAGTCCTGATTTGTTGCTATGGTTACTTATGATTTGCAACTGTTTCTCATTTATTAGTCTCCTTATTTATACTTCCTGTTTTGTTCAGTCATAGCTTGTTATTTGCACTACCATTGTGTGCGCTACGTTTGCTCCTGCACTTCTCCTGTCTGTATTTCTTTTGGATTTATAATAAATGTTTGGAAAATACTCCTTCGTTGTGCCCTTTAATTAGCACGACATGTTACACTTTAAAACTGTGATTTTTTTCAAGAATCTTTGATGAATGGAAAGAGCATTTATTAAAAAAATAGTATTTGTTTGAAATCATATATGTGTGACACATAAATCTATTTTACTGTCACCTTTGATAATTTTTTTTTTTTTTTTGCAGAATAAAAGTATTAATTTCTTTCTAAATAAATAAATGAGTACAACTTGCTGAGCCCAAACTTTTGAACACTAGTGTATACGTAATATACTGCATAATGTACTGCAATTTTTTAAATGTCTTTCCCAACTCTGCATGTTTATTTATTAATCAGTTTGACTAATTTGATTACATTTTCTGCTACAAATAAGTATAGTATTCTCAACATTTTACCATGTTTAAATCCATTTAGATTATTGTTCCTAAAATAAGTGCATACAATGCAATAAAAGCCCACAGATTCCATTTGGGTTCAGCGATAAGTAATTGCAACTTAAACAAGGTTTAAGTAGAACTGATGTAGCCTTTGAGAGACTGCTACAAGAGAGATTTTTTGGACGACAGAAACTTATTCAAAGTGACATAACACTGGGACAGCTCATATGCAAATAGGGATTCTGATGTGGAATATAAGAGCAGTGTTGGTCCTCATTACGAGGGGATGAAATTGGCATCCTGATTAGTGGTGTGGAACTGGGATAAGCGCTGGAGAATAGAAGAATATTCCTCTCCTCGGATGACACAATACCAGTGTTCCATACTCGATGTTCGCTTAGTATTGCATTTGAAAACTGGCTGCCAGCCTAATTAGCAGAGAACTAATTTATTCCCAATAGTACTAATTTATGAAAAAGAGAGTATGCTCATGCAAAAGTCCTGAATGCAATTGAAAGTACTATCACCATTCATGCATCAAGCCCAGCTTTTAGTCCCCTAAGAAATTTACCAAAATAGAACAAAAAACTACATTATTGCTTTAGTTAATACTGGACTGGGTTCTGCAGGGACTTGTTAATGAATAGGTTTTATCATTTTCATCTATACAGAAGCCTTTTGTCATGTTATGTCATGTAATTGCTTGTTACACAACAATTTCTCACACAGGTCAGAAACAAATGTTTTTGTGCTGCTAAACATTCATCTATTTGCAATTAAGAGCCTTAATAATGATGTAGAAACTGATACAAATGATTCAAAAGTTTTTAATAGGAAGTCTATTAAAGAGATAGTTAACCCAAAAATTAAAATTTTATGTTTATCTGCTTACCCCCAGGGCATCCAAAATATAGGCTCGTGATGATACATTGATGTGTAAAGACACAAAACGATCGGTCTGTGCAAGAAACTGAACAGTATTTATGTAAAAAATTTTTACCTCTGATTCACGCAATGTCCATTTGAGAGAGAGGTGGCGGTAATGCACTTATAAGTCTGCGATCTGCCATAATGCAAGACAAAGAATGAGAACGCCTCACGTGCTTGCTGCTGTGAAACGCGTTCACAAGAGTTCTAGCAGTTCGGACATTGCATGAATTGCAGATTCGGACATTCAAATCAGACATTGCTTTTTGATACTCACTTCCAATTTGGCGAAAAAGAAAAAAAGTATTAAATAAAATCTAGACAAACTATACGCTAAATTTATAAACCGTGAAGCTCAATAAAATAATTTGTTGAAATTGAAAATATATTTATTTTCAACATTCATATACCAAACATATTTCAAAATGTATTTCAGGGACATGTTTTGTGGTATAGACAACAAATAAAATCTTTCTTTAAATGTGATGTGAATGTATTTTCTTGGACTGAAATATATGGGAGGCAAATATGTACTTTTAATTGTTTTTCTTTTTTTTTCTATTTTTCTTTTTTTTATAAACAATAAATGTATTGGTAGAACATGTGTATATATGTATATATATGTATATATGTAAATCCATTTTGAAATATTTGAAAGTATTTTTTTAAGTATTTTTTGGCCATAGGTTAAAATATGTTTAAATGTTTTTTGCCATATTGATTGGGCCATATTTGTGTACCCTATATGTTGATTAGATTATAATTATAACAATTATAATAATATTCA
Source organism: Carassius carassius (assembly GCF_963082965.1). Lineage (NCBI taxonomy): Eukaryota > Metazoa > Chordata > Actinopteri > Cypriniformes > Cyprinidae > Carassius > Carassius carassius. The sequence goes on from NC_081785.1 coordinate 13,412,950, forward strand.
TTATTAAAATTTTGGTCTCCATTCTGGAATGTATGTAGCACACAATTTTCATCATCCAGCCCATTTATAATGGATAAACTCCATAAATGAAATAAACCTTCATTGTATATCTTTTTTCCCTCATAAATTCACTAGATTAAATGTAAATGGCTTGCAAATTCAATTGATGTAGACTTCAGACATGTTGCAGCTATATATTGCTGAAAAAAACACATAAAGCTTTTACTCAATAACAGCTTGTTACCATGCAGTGAGTCAATATGATACACAGCTGTTATTAAAATGTGTACACATTCAGTGTGCTACAATATTGTGCAATGTACAGTGCATTTATTAGCAATTTGGGAGTGTTCTTAACCTCTTGTTGCAATTTTTCAACAAGTCATTTATCAGTTTTTTTTTCTTTCTACTTGCATACACAATTGATCCCATTTCAGCAAATCTATTTTCCTGTTCTACCCATATTGCTGAAAATCGATTTGCAAATACACACTGTTGCCCGCCGTCACCTGTCTGACAGCGCGATAACCGCCATGACTAGTCTATCAAAGCCTCATCCATTGGCAACATGTCAGCAGGAATTGGTTCAATTTGGGAAACTCAGCCGTGAAATTCAGAATGACAAAATGCGGTGGGTCCGGGCTCGCATCATTGCCTGAATAAAGTCGTTGTAGATACTGAACTGTTGACCTCAGCTGTAAGAGATATTATATTGCACAGAATGTAATCCACACAGCGTGGAGCCTCCACATGTTTGCCATTTGGAGTGGGGAAACAAAGTGAACAAACCACTGTTTTTAGAAAGACTTGCTCTAAATGTCATGATTGCTAAAGCTTGTTCTTGTTATTTCGTAATACATGCTTCAGTCCACTTATTGTCTTTCTTTTTCCTTCTCTCATTCCCTAAAAAAATGATGTTTATTTCAACTCAGAAAGCACAGAGCTTTTTTATATATATAAGAAAATGCTTTTATTATTATTCTTTATTTAAAGTGCCCCTATTATTATGTCATTTAGAATATTACCTTGTGTGTTATGTAGCTGTATGTGAATGTAAACAATCTGCAAATTGGCCGTGAATAACTTAACCCACCCACACTGCTAAAGTGTAGCTTGTTTGTGTGGTTAACATTATGTCAAGAAGATGCTGTGTCCTACGCTGTGAAAGTAACATTTGTTTTATTTTCACATCTGGAAGTTGAGGCTGCAAAGATTTAGTGGTTAAAAATATTTTTTTCCACTGTACCACAGCAGTACAATCCCAATATTTTTTTTGTTCCCATCATTTTACTGAAGACTGCTTCTCTAATCTCACTTGCTCTTGAAAGATGGCTCAGTAAACAGTTTATTTAGACCAGCTGGCTCCACTGTATCACAATATGTTAGTATAATAAATAATAGATTTTATGTTTTCCATCAAGTGTAAAAAATACAGAACTATGGCAATGGCCATATTGTTTCTGACATGCGCTCTACATGGTAAACCAATTACAACAGACTGGGTCATCTGACCAATCAGAGCAGAGTAGGCTCACGGAAAGGAGAGTTTTAGAGAGTGAATCTCAGAACGGCTCTGAACTAATCGTTTGAGAATTGTTGGAAAATGATATTAAATGCATATTTTGAGAAAACGAAAGCATTTTTTGATCTTCCATGCATGTAAACCTATTTTAGGAGAATCCCTAAACAATATTTGGAACCTTAAAATAGCTTAATAAGTGCATTTTAATTAATTTGTCATTACAATTAAAAAATTAGCTTGTATAAAAAGTTTAACTTACAATTTTCTGACAATTTGGTATGTTTTTTTTTTTCTCTGAAAAGCACAACTAAATAAGCTTGTCTAAAATCTAATTATCTTGACCATCAGTAGGATTTCTTTTGTTTTACTGGAAGCAAAAACATCTGACAAGGAACAATTTCAACTTATTTATTTGTAGACATAACATTTTTTTTATAATTGGTCCAGACAACAAGAACATTTTTTATTGGCTTTATTGGCTTCCAACTAATCAGAAATTTGAATTAATTAGTATAACTGCAGATTCAACTAAAAAACGCAAGTTGAAACAACTGTATCACACCAAAAAAAATTAAGTTAACAATAAATTTAAGGCAGCGGGGTAACTATTTTTTTTAATAGTGTGTATACCATTCAGTAATGTATTATGTGTTTAAAAATCCATGTAAAGTGCATGCCTCATTTTTACATACAATACTAGTTTGGACATGCTTATTCATTGTTACTACTATTTTCTGCACATCAATTCAGCAAACTGTGTTCAGATCAGATCTCATTTCTCTACCAACTTCATGACTCAGAATAATCTAGACCACCTTTCCAACAGCCTTGCCCATATGCTTTTCCTTCACTCTCCGATTCACTGTCCTCATCAAAAAAAAAAGCAATAAAATGCTAAAGTGCACTAGTAGACTTTGTCTACTAAATTCATTTCAGTGTCTTTAAAATTCTAAGAAGCAGAGATTCGATCTTTGTCTGGTACAGTAAGTTTACTTTCCTTTTTGATTTCCATCACTTTTAGACAGGGAAAAATGTGTGCTGTTCTATATGAGTTTGGGAAATTGGACTGAGATGAGCACGCTGCAAATGATTGCCACTGTGGGTTTGAGATGAAGGGGTACTTTGTGTAGCACACAGTAAAGTGTGAATAGTCTGAATTACTGGACCGCATCTCTGTATTGCCTCTACTGTTCTATTAATCTACTGAAGACATCCTCGATAACCATACAGATGATAAAATTTCAAGAAAAATGGTCAAATTCATTATTTTGGGAAGACCAGGGCCATAGCAATCATTATGAAAGACATTTTCATTCATAAACCCTGCAATTAAAAAATGTCCAAATTATAAATACTTATTGGAGCCTACACAGAGGTGGTGTAGTATGTACTGTATGTGATGGAGAAGTAAAAGCAGAATGTGTGAATTCTGTGCATCAAACGCTTTCTGTAAGAGTGCATGTCTCTCAGCGGACATTAATAGAAGTGCTGTGCACTACACGCGTTGGCTCGCAACACCATGAATAACTGATTCATGACAGGTCACCGTCTTATGAGTGAATGAGATAGCAATTTTTCATTTTTTTTGCTGCTGTTTTGCTGCTTCACTATGAGTATAAAACTTTCAAATTCATCTGTGATGTCTGTCTGTTTTTGCGGTTTTTGAAAAGTCTTTGAAAGACTTTTAACACTGTTTTATTTCTCATCTCTCCAAATTACCAGGTTTGTCATTTGTATTGGTTTTATTGATTCCGGTGTAAATATGTGATTTGTGTCTGATGGGAATGTGCGTCCTTTTTCAGATCCTCCGACGGTGGAGCCGGTGTATACAGAGATCAGGCAAGGTCTGGGCCGGCCATTTTCACTGAGCTGCAGGTTCTTACGTGCCCACCCCTCAAAAGTACTAGATTATGAATGGAAGCTGGGCACCAGACTGCTGACAGTGGGCCAGTTGGATTCTCGGGATGAGACGGAATACCACGTAAGGGCCCTCAACCGCGAGGGTTACGGCGCGTACACTTGTGACATCAAAAACGAAGCAGGAGCTGGCCGATGTACTTTCCTTGTCACAGGTAAGACAATTAAAATTAATATTATCAGGGTCTTTTAGAAGTAATTTTTTTTTGACAAGCTAGTCATATCTTATCACACAAAATGGTGCAGAATACTGTACATAAGTGTAAGAATTGGGTCGCATCCTCTTGTTTTTTCAAAGGTCACGTTTTTCGTGTTTTTTTGAAGCTTTGATTGTGTTTACAGTGTGCAATATAACATATGTTCATGTTTCGCGTGTAAAAAAACAGTATATTTCTTATATAACTTATCTGTATACCGCTGTTTTCACTGTCATAAAAACGGGCTGATGACTTCCTTGTTCTATGAAGTCCCTCCTTCAGAAAAATGTAACGAGTTCTGATTGTGCCAGCGGTTCCTGTGTTGTGATTCGACACCAGCTTAGCGCACGCTGCCCTCCTGGAAACGCGATTGGGCTAGTTTTGGACAAGTTTTGAGAAGCAAGTGGGCAGGATTTATTTTGAAAACCTGGCAATCCTGATCTGAACCCACATGCTGGAGATGTACTTCTAATCACAGAACGCCTTTACTGACGAGATGCGCATAAAAATCGCATTCGATTTTTTGCACAGCCCTACCATCTAGTTAACATAGCTAAACAGCGTTGCCCTTTGTGTAATAAGTTAAAGAAACTGTTAAACGCACCAACTTAAATAATAAAATACACTTACCGGTTGTGGTCCATAAACAACGCCTTCTCCAGACAAAGAGGGAACTGCTCCATCTTTCAAGAATAATCTTTGTGCGAATCTGGCATTAAACTGATTGAGATTGAGGAAGCTGTCCTCAGCAAAATGTCCTGCACATAGTTTTACATGTGGATTATAATTTTCGGGAACCGAGTTAAACATAAATTGTAACCATTGATCTCTAAGTACAGCGTCCCTGGGAAGGCCAAACTAAGATGATTTTACTCCGAGATGAAAATAACAGCGTTTCGATGACATGACGACAAACGCAGCTCTTCCTCTTCTCTGTCGGAGCGCAACAAGACCATGCCCCCTTTTGTGTATTCTTGTGGGCGAAGGTTAGTCAAAAAACTGTTCTAGTGATGTCATTACTGCAGGAAGTAGAGGGATGTAGTCCAAACTGGTCATTTGATGTAGGCGAATTCTGTTAAATAAAATATCTCGCTTGGCATTGAACTTTGAGCTTTAGAATTGTACAGATATTATTTATACTCTAACAACAACATTACACACTAACTAAAGTTTGAAACATGGAATTACGAAGAACTAAATGGAATGTCACATTGAATCATGTGCTGGATATCATCATTGCTGTGATATTTAGAGCAAGGGCATTTTCCCCTCATGTGCTCAATGCTTAATTGTACATCAAAACATTTTGGTTCTATGTTGGGTCGCCATTTGATGTGCAATGTGCTGAAACAGATCTGGTTGAGAATCACCATTTTACAGTATATTGGTTCCTGATAAACTGTAAAATTGTGTTTCTCAACCAGATCTGTTTCAGCACATTGCACATCAAATGTAGCCTGGTAATACCAAACTCTGCTACTTCGCTTTGCTTCGTAGACAGAGTCTGGAAGGGCGTAATTGACAAGCGTTTTCTTTCTTGTGGGGGCAACTTGTCTGAAGTTTAAAATCATTGGTTACCCATAAGACAATCACATAACGTTTGGTTATGACGTGTGTTATTATAGGGCAACAACTTCACCTTCATTCAAAATGTGAAATGGGGCTTCAGTTGGCAAATGGCGGGGATATTCTCCACAACAGAGTGAAAAGCATTCCCGTGTCTCCATGTCCGTTTTTGATTTCCCTAACCTAAACTACAATCCTAAATTCGGCGCTTAGCATCTACGTCACGGCTCTCAGCCCGCACTCTGTTCATTGGTCAGGCTACATCAAATGGCGACCCAACATAGAACCAAAATGTTTTAATGTACAATTAAGCATCAAGCACATGAGGGAAAAAATGCCCTTGCTCTGAGTTGGTTCCTGATTCAAAATTGTTCATTGTAGGCAAGTGAAACTCATGACAGATTTTTGTTCTACAATCACATTTAATGATATAGAAACATTACTAAAGCACCCTGTTATTTTTTTAACTGTCCATTAAGCAGATGTTGATTTTGTCCTGCAAATATTTTCTTGTTTATGCATATTTCACATTATATGTTCAGTCATTAATAAAACGTAATGCTAATCTCATTGCTTAACAAACGCTTAACAGTGGAGTAAATTAAACTGTGCCGATACATTACCAGCATTAGACACTTCACTAGTGATTCAAAAGCCACACTTGCTTTTCCTTCAAGTTTTGGCACAGATAAATTCAGTCTACCATGTCACCTGGAATTTGGTTCAAATGGTGGAGCAGTTTCTCTTTGATTTCGTGCCACCACAAAAGTAGCCTGATCTCATGCCTGCTACTGCACCAGACACCCGTGTTTAGAAATGGGAACTGCTAGCTTGTGTTTTTGCCCTCTCTGCTGTTGAATATTCATGGCTGAAATCCCAGCTGGTTGATGAGGCATCCTGGACCAGAGGAGGATGTAGGAGAGAGAGAGAGATGAGCTACCTACTTTCTGATGCATAGGTTATTCTTGGAGATGTTCACCCCTAATCATTTAATTTGCATTGACAATTTCCTGCTCTGTTCAGCAGGCATAAAAGAGGATTATATCACTCATATCCACTCTCCTTGTATCCGCATCTCTCTCTCTCTCTCATTCTCTCTCTCTCTTCTCAGTGCACTTCTGTAGGACATGCTGAAGGCCATTGTTTTGCACAAACCATGCATCTATGATGAGCCTCTGCTCGCTGTGATGCAGGAACATGCTGCACGAGCTTGAAGCTCTCATTTATCGTTGTCATTATATGGGTTTTTAAATGTCTGGGCGTTAAAAGAGCACAAGCCAGAAAATCCCACATTGAGGCTGTTTTATTGGAGGTTAAGCTCCCCTGATGTTGTAATGTAAAGGAAACCTTTCAGGTTCAAGCAAATTAAGGCAAAGCCACCGAATGTCACACGGCCACAGGGTTTTGCATGACGATTGAACAAATGGCCAATACATCAAGTTGACATTTCACTTTTTTAGAGCAATGTGCACAACTGTTTGAAGATAAAGCTTGCATTTTCTCTGTCTCAGCATTCACCTCAGATGTACGCAGCACTGGGCAATGTAAACCCACCAAGGGTTACCAATTAATATAGCAGAAAGTTCTAGAAGTCCTGCAGGAGCATCATGCACCTATTTTCTGAAAGGGCACCAGTGTTGTGCTTTTGAAAAGTAGTGTATCTTTTTATTCAATAAAAACTGGGCTGTCAAGAGATTCACATAACCATATTAATAATTGATTAATTTAACATTTTTATCTGAGTTAATGTGTTAACACATGTACCTTTTTTAAGAAAATAATAAAAAAAGTGTAAAAGACAAGGTTCAACAGCTTTGATTATACATATAGTACAATATAATTATATATGAAAAAATCTAAAATAGTCAGATTCTGCACTCTTGCACTCTTTTTACTTTCTACACAGATACAGTATATAGAAATTCATCAAAAAGATTTGATGAATTATTTGTCTTTATATATTAAAATGAATACAATTTATGGATTTATCCTCACTGGGCGAATTTGCTTTGCCTGATGTGTATTCATTTTACTCTCTGTGTGAATAGAATAGAACAATTGCAGATGATTAATTTAGCTTTTTCATTTAACAATTTCATTAACAAACCAAACAAAGAGTGATCATGGACTTTTATTGTATATAAAAAAGCAGCTTTGACATTTTGAATAACAACTTTAGTGTTACATAGGGGAAAGTGTAAATGAAGAGTAAAGTCGAATTTGTTAGTTTAATGCAAATGGTTAGTAAACGGTTAAAAAATTTGTCAAAGATATATACAGTATTTTAATATATTTTTTGGAAGAGTTAGTTGAGATGTATGGATTGGATGGTGGTCCAGTGGTTGATGGGTAAGTACTAAGAACTATCCACTGGTTGAGAGGCACATATAAAGGATTCTTGTTCTGAGATTTAGTATGAGCACAGGTCCTTTGTCGTGATAGTGCTGTTATGTGTTTGACAAAATCCAGGGACCAGCTTCAATTCGACAAGTATTCACGTCCCAGCGGTCTCTTGCATGGGCTTTGAAGCTCAAATCTACACAGTAGTGTCTATATACACAAATAAACGCATGTATATCAAGGCTTAGTGGTGGTCAGTGTAAGTTTTAAGGAGCATTGAGGGTATACATTGTATGCCAGTGCAGAAAATGTTTGCATTATCCAAATAAATTGTCTCACCCTACAGTTAGCCTAACCATTATTTTGTTGTTCTTCCTTAATAAGAAAGTGAATGTGTGAAAATGAATATGAATATGTGAAGACAAATTTCATTTCTTCAGTTGTCAGAGGCTGTTTATTAGTCGCATAAGTTATAAGTTTAGTATATATTTAGATACTGAAGTACCTTGATACTAGTTTAGTGCTGAATTTTAGTAATGATCCAACTCTAAATGTAATGAATCAAAGGTTTGCTCTGTGTACATTTCTAATATAGAGCATAGTGGACTTACTCTCAGAAATCTTGGCTGAAAGAGCCTCTGTGATTCTTTTGCCTCTCTAAGTGACAGCTGCAGTACTGTCTTTCTCCATCTTAGGCTGATTTAGAGCCATGTGTTTATGATGCTTCTGCTTTTTCTTTCCACCTTCACTCAAACATTGATTCCTAGAGGAGTCAGATTTATCCCTAAGCCTCATGTAGAGTAAACTCGATGGACCCATTAGCATTGGCTCTAGCGTTTTCCCTCTTAATAAGCTGGGGATAAAATAAGTGCTGGTGATAGCCTTTATCCCTGACCTGCAGACATCAGCAAATTTTCCCTACCGCCACCTTTCCTCGCTCTTCTCAAAATAACACCTCCAAGATGTTTCTACAGACTTACACATTTAACATTTTTCTGTCGTGAAGTGAACTTCTGGATGGAGTGGCCTGTCTGACAGAAAGAAGAATCTGTAAGACCGTAAAAAAAAAAAAAAACTAATTCTTTATGGATTTATTCTGCCTTCTAAAACTGGTCATAGAGTCAATTATTTTCTTTTAGAAACAACAAAATGATCTTCATAAACAATATGCTCCAGGATACAGACACATATGCTTTCAACCACTTAACCACATTGTTAGTATTATAATTATCTTTATCTTTTTTTTTTTTACTTTTTGGTTAGATGTATCGTGCTGCCTTTGAAATGTACTATAAAAACAGCTACTTTAGACATAAAAATATAGTTCCCTTTGGGATATCGCTTCGATAGACCAATCTACTTCGAGTGTAAACTAAACGAGCCAATGTACATTGGCATGCAATTATTGCATCCAGCTGCCGCTGATCACAGCGTGAGTATAAGAAGGCAGCAGGTGCAATGCATACCAGCTTTTCGCTGAGGAGCCGAGCTGGAGACCCGGCAGCTCAGCGGCAGTACAGCAACCATGGCGACAGTACCACGCCGGTGACCGATGCAAAATGGGATCCCTACCAAAGCGCCATGGGTGCTGCCCCTTCCAGTGCCCTGTGCGAGCTGCCTGTGCCCCTATTAGGTGTAGGCTGGAGCTCAGAACAAGTAGTTCCACTCACCATTATCAAAGCACTACCCTGTGCGCCTCAGCACTAAAAGACCATTTCCTAAGAGCAAATTCCACCCGTGCGTTTCTGGATGCGGTCGTAACCTGGCACAGGGTGATGGTCATGCTGCACGCTGCGGATCATGTGTCTGGGCGTCAAGCATGCTGAGGTGGCTTTCATGGATGAGTCATGTTCTCACTGCAGGAAGATGACCATCTTGGAGCTGCGAACCAGGCTCCACTACCTTCAGGGGGGCGGAACCACTTCCAGCAGTAGCATGGGCAGTTTGAGGGTTACAGTGGTGACAAACCCCACAGGGAACCAGCCATCTGGGGACCACTCCTCTTGCACCTCCGATCCAGTGGAGCAACCCATGGAACACATTGGGCCCTCTTCAAGGAGCGTACCAGTGGTATCCAGTGGGCCTCTCCCCGACCGGATGTCAATCTCAGCATCGGAGGGAGAGCTATCGGGTGAAGATTGTGATGGTGAACGCACCACTCCCTCTCCCGGAGGAGGACCGGGTGGAGAATATTTTGTTTTGTTTTTTCCCGCTGTTGGCCTCACGGCCGACGGTACCCAAATTCTCGACAAAAGAGCAATTTCCCTTATCTCTGAGTCCCAGGAGGGCACGGAGAGTTGCGGACGGCCAAACACCGGACCTCACTCATCCTCCTCCTTCGCCAGATGGCAGCAGCGGGCAGTTCGAGAGTGTCAACAAAGGCCCTACTCACACACACTCTGCCAACCCGTGGAACCAGGTGAGCCCTGCACCCCACACTCGCATCACACTCAGGCCTGCTCACAAGCCACCCGAGATGGGTCCCTGTGTTCCACCTCGCTGCCCCACTGTGGGTATGGCAGTGGTTCCGCTGGTCCCGCTTGTACGGTTTCTAAGCACCTGGTCAGCGCTACCTAGCCCATCTCGCTGGCTCCTGCGGACCATCAGCCTTGGCTATGCGATTCAGTTCGCCCCGCGTCCCACCAAGTTCAGCGGTATCCGCTTCACTACAGTGAAAGCGTCTGATGCCCCTGTTCTTTGGGAAGAGATCGCAGTCCTACTGGCGAAGGATGCGATAGAGCCGGTCCCTCCAGCCCATAGGAAGACAGGGTTTTACTTCATTGTACCTAAGAAAGGTGGTGGGTTACGACCGATCTTGGATCTGCGAGTTTTGAACTGGGCCCTTCATCGGCTAACGTTCAAGATGTTGATGCAGAAACTCATCATCAGGTGCGTCCGTCCTCGAGATTGGTCTGCAGCGATCGACCTGAAGGACGCGTACTTTCATGCGTCGATCCTTCCGTGCCAAAGACTTTTTCTGCGGTTTGTGTTCGAAGATGAATCCGTGAGAACCATGGAAGGCTGGGTTCCATATTGAGACCTAAGCGGTACTCGTATGTGTATAGTCCACGGTATAGCCTTAGACCCGTGTTTCCCCGGCAGGCCTCTGCCTTCCCGAGAGGGTTTTAATCACCTCAAATTTCCCCATATAAACCTAAACGGATGCTATATGTGTATTTGCTCCCAAGACCTCCTTCGGGAAGGATGGGGCTTCCGCATCGTCCCTGTTCCAAGCAGAACTGGTACGTTTTCCCAGTGTTATCCAATCTCACCCAGTGAGGTAGTGCTTTGATAATGGTGAGTGGAACTACTTGTTCTGAGCCCCGGCCTACACCTAATAGGGGCACAGGCGGCTCGCACAGGGCACTGGAAGGGGCAGCACCCATGGCGCTTTGGTAGGGATCCCATTTTGCATCGGTCACCGACGTGGTCCCGTCGCCATGGTTGCTTTACCGCTGCTGAGCTGCCGGGTCTCCTATATATATGCACCTGCTGCCTTCTTATACTCACGCTGTGATCAGCGGCAGCTGGATGCAATACTTGCATGCCAATGTGCATTGGCTCATTTAGTTTACACTCGAAGTAGATTGGTCTATCGAAGTGATATCCCATTTTGCGTCGGTCACTGACGTGGTGTCTCCGTTCCCTCCTTCAGGGAACGAGGGTTACCATACGTAACTGAGACGTTTCTTTTCATTTCATGAGCTTATGTTGAAAGCATGATTTTTCTGCAAATAATGTAGTTGTTCTTTTTTAATTTCATACTGCAAGTGTTTTTTAGCTTCCTATATTTTTTCATGGGCTTGTCAGCATTTAGCAGATAGAGAGAAGAGCTCTCCTAATTGTTCTGCTTTGTGTCTGTCTCCTTTAATCCTCTGATGGAGTGCTTTTTACATTTTTTTTATCTGTTTTCCACCAGCAATGGTTTGTAAAAGCATCCATAATTTTCTCTAGCATCACTTCAGTGTACCAGACATTTGACCTGTTAGTCTAAACAGGAGACTTTTGTGTTTTTTAATTATCTTTAAATATATACAGCGTAATAACAGTTCGACACTTTTCCATAATTTGAAAAGAATGATCAAGTTTATTTGTTATTTAGCTTTATTTAGACATGATTTCCTTATAAAACAAAACCGTGTAGTTTTCTTTTTGTTGAAAAGATTGATCTGACACCCTAAATTGAGGATATTTGTGATAAAGTATCAAGCTCCATGACTGAGGGAAAGAGAAATCTGCAACTTTTATCTAAAACAAACTACAGAATTCCTCACATCTGGTCATCTGTCTGAATTGTTTGTTTAATATTATGAAATTGAATGTGACTGAAATGTGTATTTGTTTTGTTTCAGGGAAAGCCTATGTTCCCGAGTTCTACTATGATACCTACAGTGCTCAGTGGCAGAACAAACCTCGCGTCTACGGCTTTAAACTCCAGTGGACTCAAATGAATCCCAATACGGTCGACCGTATCATGGCTTATCGACTTGGTATCAAGCAGGTGAGTGAGTCTGTACGTTTACTTATAGATGATGTCAAGTAGTTACCTAGAAAGACGTTTCTTTTCTACTTTTATCAGTGGCTTGTGCCAGATGTATGATGTCATTGATCTGTGGAAAATATGTAAGAGTAAATGACTTAAACTAAGTTTAAAAAGTGCCAAATTCTCTTTGTATTCATGCTGATTTCATATGGTATGCCATTTTAATAGAATTTAATGTCTCTAAAAAGTCATGTCAATGTGTTTTGGTTCAAATGATCTGATAATTATCCCTATGACATCATTTCCTGTTATCAGCAGTATGTCTATTTCTGCATTCTCACACCACATAGTTTTGATTTGGCGATGAAGTGTAATGAATTAAAAATAATATATAAAAATGAAAATAAATTAAATTGAATGAAATTACACTGTAAATTACAAACATGCTAGGACGCATTTAAATATATGAATTGCAGTTTTAAGCTATTTATTTGTATTCATTGTATATTGACTAGAAAGAAAATAATAATAATAAAAAAAAAATAATAAAAAAAACATTGTGTCATTGGCCCATAAATAGTACCAAAACCATCATAACTTAATTTTTAGGATAGTTTTTTCTAAATAAAAGTGCTGAATGTTCTCTTAGCCAGAAGTTATATTTTTAACAGCCACAATCAATGCAAATTAAATATACCTTCTCATCTGTGAAAAAGACTATGGGAGAGAGGCTGTGCTTATGGCAGTATGTAAAAGGTTATAGACTGTTCACATCTCCTTTGTTTTTGTGTAGCCTCCATGCTAATGGTACATTTGGCCTGTGTGCAAAATGGTGTGCATAATTGCTTATGAAGGCAGTGCTAAATTAATATTGATTTATACACAAGTTCATCTGTCAACATCCTACAAATATAGAATAAGTCAAAGAATGTTATTAGGATTCATGAGAGACATTTATGGTTACTGTTGACGTAGTTTATGTCAGTGAAACAGATTTGTTCTATTTATTGAGTCTGGCTAATATTTGACCAAGAGCTTTAACGCTCTCGGATGCACTGTACTCCTCGGTGCGTGTGGTCACGTAGAGCAGTGCGGTTGTCAATTACAAGTCATCATCACACTGTTCTGTCACCCTCTCCTTCACACTTCCTCTGCTCAGCTGGAATGGCAGCGTCCACAGCCATTTATAATGACATCATGTGGGGTGAATTATTCTTTGTCAGAATAGCCTTTGCTAGCGGCTGCCTACTTGTGCTCAAAGTCAATGCAAAGTACATGTTGCAAGTTTTGCCATGCCATATTACTGTTGTTGTTGTTCATTTAGTTTCTCTCTCCCTCTCATTCTCTCTGTCTTTTTGCTGTTTCCATCAAGGTCTCTGCATTGCTTGTGTTCTGGGATTGCATTATTAGTAGTGTTTACTAGTCTGAGCACTCTGCTTTTAATGCTCAAGGGACTGTTGAGCTTGAGATGAATTTTTTTGTTTGCACATGAGCAATATTGGTTCTAGGCAGTTGATGCCAGAGATGTGCATGTTTTTAATGACATCATTTTAGTTTAGGGAAAGTGCATCTGACAATAAACCTTTGGCCATCATTTACTCACCCTAATGTTGCTGCAAATTAGTATTAATTTTATTAACGTCAATTTTGTCAATGTTGAAAACAGTTGTGCTGCTGCTTAATATTTTTGTAGAAATCATGATGCATTTTTTCGGGATTTTGTAAATATCTTAACTGATCTATTTAATCCATTCTTAATGCTGACTAAAAGCTTTCCTTAAAAAAAATCTTACAGGCCCCAAACTTTTGAATGGTAGTGTATCTCACGTAGGTTTTGTAACTAGTCACTATTTACTTTATTCTTTTTTCTTTCTTTTCTTTCTTTTTTTTACTTTTGATTTTCTTTCTCATTTTAAAGGGCCCTGTTTATAAATTATTTTACTATAACTAAAATATTCCATGTATTCTTTCTATTTGTATTGGGTCATTAAGGCAACATGTTAAATAATTATTAAAAGAATCAGTAAAATGATGTTTAAAGTGGTCGTAGATGCAAAAAGCATGTCAAACTGCAGCATGCCAACTGCATGTGTCCTCTGGAGTGTAATAATCTATTTGATGGACCTGAAGAATCAAAAAATAATCAAATTCATGCCTCCCCTAATGTCTGTGTAACGTAGCTGTAGATGTCCATTAGTTTTGCTAATAAATAATTTGATGCATTTAGCAAAAAGCTGTCTTTCAAAAGATGCACAGGCTTGAAAGAATAAGCGTGATCATTATTTCCCAGCATCTGTCACATTTCATATTTACCTTTATTAGCAGAAAGCATTTAATTCATTAACTCTAAAAGAGAAATAACAGCATGTGTGTCATTTGCACTATAGAGAGGACGCCTTGTACTCTCCTTGATGACTTCCCAACTGAAAGCACACCTGGCACTGCAAAGAGAAAGAGTGAGAGAGAGAGAGAGTCAAAAACAAGAGAAGGGCCAGAAAACTAATTAACAGCTGTGTCCTGTGGGACAAAGCTGCTGTAATAAGATAAGCTTTACAGGAGAAATCAAGGATGGGACCCTAGCGAACAGAGGTTAGCTGTGTGCAGTGATTGCGGGGGTGTCCTTTCTGTGCTTTCCTGTGTCTGCTTGCACGTGTGGGTGAGAAGCTGTGTTTTGTGCCTGCAGTGGGTGGTGATTGACTCATCTGTTCTGATCATGATGGAGGAGTCTGGCCTCTTCGCTAACTCCTTATATTCTCTCTCTACACGGCCTCTGCACATCCTTTTTTGTTCGCCAACTGTTGTTCTGCAGTTTATTTGTTCTGTTTAACATGCCGCTTTTCCCCTATGTGCTCATCCATCATGTTGTCTCGTCTGGTCACCTGTCGACGCGAGCGCCGCTCAATGCTCTGTGGGCTCATCGCCGCTTTGGCTAGTGACATTTCCAGGACGCGATGGGCATGGAAAGTCTTAGCCTGACAATCCTAAATGAGAGGGTTTGGAGGGCACGCATGCTAATGGAGACACTGCCAGCCAAGCATATTAGGCAGCACTTCAGTGCCTAACCTTGGGACGGGGAATTTCACTGCGGGGGTCTTGCGTGTTTATGTATCCCCTGGGAAAGAGATTGCTTACCCTTGCTTTTTATAGCTTTCACATACTATATTAACACTCTCTGAGGCTGTGAATGTGGACAAAGTAATAAAAGTGATTTTGAATATATATATATATATATATATATATATATATATGTATATATATATGTATATAATTATTTTTTTTTATTTATTTATTTTTATGCCATTTCTAGTAAAAACAATTTTGAACGGTGTAACCTGCGACTGGGATTCTTAAACGTGCGTTGTTTAATGCAAGGTTTGGTGGATAACTGACTTTCAGACTGATTGCGTATTATTTCCTTTCATACTGTGCCAAATGAAGAAATTCAATAAGAAGTCAAGCTTTGTTTAAACCTGGTATAAAGATCTTCTGTGGTCACTTGTGATCTAATTTCAAAGAGAAGATTTCTTGACTACTATGTCAGTCTGTTATTGTATCCTGATAAAGCACAAGAAGTGTACAGTACTGCTTCAAAATAAAATGGGAATTTTCTCACTAAGGTTTCGTTTAAGACTTGCTATTTTGGTCACTGCATGTTAATATCAAGCAAACCAACATTCATTTGCATGTATACTGTATGTAAGCACTTTTCCTATTTTTTTACTTAATGGTTTAGTTTTAAAGACTTATGTAGCTGTCAGAGTTTAAACCCTTGTGAATGATTGACAGTCAAGTAAGTGGCTCTTTAACATGTATTTAACAGTTTGCTTAAATCAGCTGATATTAGTTTTCTTAAAATTCATCAGTATTGGCCAATATGGAGTATTTCTCATTTTCTCTACTTTTTTTACATTTGGATTATTTTCAGTGTCATCTAATGCGTACAAACACAAATAATGTAACACTGTTCAATGTTATCAATAGCAAACTCTACATTTATGATGTACATTACAAAAAAAATATTATAATAAATAATATACATTTATTATTAGTTGTTACTCTGCAGTGAAATGAAAATAATGACTGGCTGGTATCGGCCATAATTTTAATAGTGGTGCATTCCTAATCAAACCTAAAATAATTACAGTAGCATGTGTAAACAAGGGATATAGGTTTCAGTAGTTACTTTAGTTAGTCTATTTGGTAATTATTGGTTGCAGTGTAGCTGGGAAGAATATACAACCCCATGAAGATTTGTGCATATTCACAGATTCTGTATAAAAACTGTCTTTTGCTCTCCATGTCCTCTAGTGGATTATTAAAGCCACTAGAGCACTGTTCTCACAGCAGCAGTAAAGGCCAGCATGAACAACCCTAATGTTTCTATGACCTCATTTTTCACTATACTGCCTATGTACTTCAAGTTTAACGAGCCCTCTTAACATTTTTTCTGTGCTTATGGCACTTAACGTGCTGTTGTAAAAGTCATCCTAACTTAGATGACATACAGTACAAGGTTACACCTCTGCAGTGCTGCGAGTTGCTTCAGCTTTATGTTTAGAGGATGTTATACAATACTTGAATGTATAGCAATTCATCTTTAATTAAAGGGATTTCAGAGTTTACTTTAATGGGAATTAAGTGCCTTTAAGGATATTGTTTGAGGCACTATCTTTAGCTCCCAGGCTAGAGGAGAAATAGAAGCCTCTTTTACTGCTTCAGTCTAACATTGTTTAGTTCTCCAGCCGTGGTAAAAGCATTTACACATAAAGCTTCCAAATCCACATTATAGAAATCTAATTCCTCTCAATTCCAGATAGAAGACATAAACCAAATTTGACTGCTTAAAGTGTGAAGTATACGAGATGTTTGGTGTGGAAAATACTCATATTGTTTCAAATTTACAAACCCCTTGTTATTGTATTTTTGCTCCTGCGGCCCTGAAATCCAGTTCAGGAAATATTCCATTTCATAGTCAAGGTTTCACAGAGTTCATTTCCTCATTTGAAGTTACAGCTGTTTTCTTATCACAAGTAAAGGAATATTGTTATTTTCAGTCGGTTCCCAATGTAAAATGGAGTAACACAGCACCTGTGGGATGACAGGTGACCCTCGGCCCCCGTTTTATCCCCAAGAATTGTTGTAGCGTGTTTGAATTGCATGCATGCTGTAAGTGTGTCATCATATCTCTGCAATGTTTCAACAGCATTGTGAGAGTTTCTCTATTGATCATATTTTCCATGTAGTGTTGAGATGAAGCCTTTTACCTCGGGCTGCTTCTGGGATTTTGTTCAAAGTTACTTGCTCACTCTAACTTGAATATGCTTGCACTACTTTCATTTTTAAATAAACTAAGTACAAACACAAATATAAAGTTGAAATATGCAGTTGTTAAAGTATGTACTCCTAGACTATTTTAATGTGGGGGATTTAATCTGGGATTCATGAGGGAACTGCAGGTAGTTGATGAAAAAACACACACACACATATATATATATATATATATATATTACCTGCATGTCATGTACTCTGATTTAAGATGACAAAAAAAAGTACACATGAAAATGTTAAAACTGTAAAATCACAGGGATGACTTCAAGGAAATATTTTATTATTGTAAATATTTTCTTTTATTTAATCCCTGTCCTAAAGGATGACTTCTTTAAAGGTGTAAATGTTTTTGAAACATTACTGTTTCTGTGTGCAGTTTAATATGAAAAATGTCTAGTTTGATCAAAAACGTTAGGGGATGAACTACCTATAAAAAGTGGGGAATTGACTGCTTTATGTACATACTTTTCACAAAATCATCCAGTCGACTAGTGGTTGATGCATTTTGCCAACAAAACTGAAAACCATTTTATAATTTTGGCAAGCAGTATTCTGATTGGCTGATTTTACACTAGGGCATACAATGATTTTAATCAGTCCATTTATAAAAAATGCTGTCTTGTGTACTGGAGTATAGGGGTGCTCCGATTGATCAGCTACCGATCACAATCAGCCGATAATCACTTTGGGATTGATTGGTGGCCTCTAAAAAGGCTGATCTCATAAAACCGATCTCAAGCTGATGACGCGCCTGTCGTGAGAGGTTTGGCATGGCATGCGGCGGCACCGTCTCAGTCTTAGTCCGGCCCGGGTGAAATTATTATAATGCTTTAGGTGAGGTACAATTCATATTTCTTCATTAAATGACTGAAAAAGTCATTTGAATAGTCAACAGCATGAATAGATCACAGCGCGCTCTCTTTCTCTCTCAAAATGCAAATGGCTTCTCATGGCGTCTGCAC
This sequence comes from Carassius carassius, assembly GCF_963082965.1. NCBI lineage: Eukaryota > Metazoa > Chordata > Actinopteri > Cypriniformes > Cyprinidae > Carassius > Carassius carassius. Next base: position 13,431,265 of record NC_081785.1, read on the forward strand.
TATAAGTGAGTTGCACAGTCAACACAGGAATTGTCACTTGTACTATCGAGGCAGTGTCGCCTAGTCACTAAAGTTAATAAACCGCATTTTTTATTTTTTTATTCTTGCCAGTCTAAACCATTCAACGCTTATGCGAGCGCTCATGCACACTCGCTGCGCACACACATTACAATGCCAGGTTCACATTACTCTGCTCGCAGTACATATGTGGTGTGTATTTCTTCCGCACTCATGTTAATGAATTAAAGCTTTCACACTGCACACAATTTTGTGGTCTGGCAGTGCGTTTAGGAGATAGTTTCTGCACCGAGTCTATTTTTTTGCTGTACCACACATTGTCTACACACTGCAAACACATACCTCACATACAACTCACAAAATCAGGCTTGCACTGTGTAAGATATTGTGCAACAATTACACGATTGTAAAAACAAAAATACAGTGCATGATCAAACATTTAGGTGAGATAAATATATATATTTTTTAAATGGCCCCCTTCACCCCTCAAAGGAAAAAAAATATCCTCTCACAAGAGTCACCTAAGAGAGGAATTCATTTTCAAAAATGAAATTCAGGCCCTGAATACAGTAAATTTCTAAAAATCTTGATTGGATCATCACTATAAATAATTCTACATATTAAAAAGGAGGCTTTAAAAAGATCAGTATCGGTATAGGTATCGGCAGATACTGATACAGAGTTTGCATGGTTACTAACATCTCTGAAAGTTGATTGTTGTTTATAAAGCACCTAGTAGCAATTTTTATTTAAAATAACATATTTTGAAAGATTTCGTTGACTTTACAGTCAGTTAAGTCAGTGGGGTTGAATGTTTTGTTCTCCACTGAGTTTCCTTGTATGGACAAAAACTTTCGTCAATATATCTTTTTTTTGTGTTCCACTGAAGACATATGTTATAGAAATACATTCCACTGACCCTGGTCATGTGATGACAAATAATGATTCTGTTCTATTCTGTTCTATTCAAAGAGTCTGATAGAGTCTGAAATCTCAGAGTCAGGGCCGCCCTCTGCTTCAATCTCTTCTGCACTCTCACATATAGTGCTGCTTCAGTAGTGAACTCAGCAGGGCACACTTATCAGATCTCTTCCTCTTTTCCCCTCTGGTCTAAAATCCCATACTGTTCACCCTCGTAATTCCCTCTCTTATAACTTAACGTCTGTCTCATTCATTCTCATACTTATACAGATCAGTAGCAGGCACTTGTCTACACCTTTTTACAACTTTTACGTTACGTTACAATATCAACAAGGAAATAATACTATAATGTAGTTGTATTTTTATGTGAACATACTAGTTTATAGAACTTACATAATTACCATTTAAGCATTTTTTTATGTAATTTTATTCAGCAAGGATGCATTAAGTTGATCAAAAGCGACAGATATTTATAATGTTAGATATTTAAAAAAAGCTTTCATCCATTTCATTCAGAAAAAAAGCATCACAGTTTCCACAAAAATATGAAGCAGCACAACAGTTTTCAGTATTGATAATACAGTGAAGATTGATTGATAAAAAAAAAAACTGAATGATCACTGAAGACTGGAGTAATGTCTGCTGAAAAATCATCTTTGATTCACAGGAAGAAATTTTATTTTTAAATCTTTTCAAATAAAAGAGTAATTTTATTTTTATTTCATTTTATAAATGTAATGCTAATATTTCACATTATTGTTGGTTTTACTGTATTATTAACAAAATAAATGCAGCATTGTTGAGCATAATTGGTGGTATTTGAATGGGTGAGTAGTTTACTAGTAATTTATTTATCTATTTCCTCCAGTTTTGTTGATTTGTGGATATCATAGGTAGGCATTATCATGTGAACAGGGTAATCAGCCAGTAGCAGCTCTCAAGTGGCTTTACCCTTGTGTTTCACCATTATCACCTCACATGTATGCTTTGGGATCTCATTGGGATCTCAGTGGGATCTCAAGGAAAAAGCCAAAGAGACATTGCTGCCCTCTAAAACATTTTCTACTTTTGCACAGTGTTACTTCCAAGCAGTAAATAGTTTCTGCATTATTCAGTCACATATTTTGTAATATTTGTTATATTTTTGGTTATATTTGCTATGTTTGGCATCCATGGAGGAAACACAAGTGATACAGATACACAAGTGCACACATACACCCCTTGCATGCTAATACAACATCAAGGCTTCCACACACAGTAAAGATTCAAGGACACAATTTCATCCACACAGTTTCACACTGAGACTCACACACTGCTGACATGTTTCTCTTTCAGTCTGTGATGTAAATAACAGTAGGCCACATTTTCACTCTATGAATTGTTTGTGCAGGTGGACAGTGTGCTAGGATACAGCTTCATTTACAGTACCATAACAAGAATATATTAATCTCCATTGCAGCAAAGTATTTGTGTCGGTACTGTAGCAAACAGCATTCGGCAGTCATCAAACTGGCCTGTGGGCTGATTCAAAGACTTACACGGCATCGACGCGTGGCCATTCTCTGGAAATATGCGATTTACATTACACCGGATGAAGCATCTAGAGGTACAATGTCCTTGGGCCTATGCGTGGGCTAACGCTAGCATAAAATCTTATTTACAAATGAAGCTCATTGCCATTAGTGTGCATTATGACAAAATAAGTCTTGTGTGAAGTCTTATTACCGGGAGCACGCTGAAGCAGTTACACTGATGAAAGCGATTCATATTTTGATAGCGCAGGTATGCGTGTATGTGCATATATTTTGTTATTGCAGCTTTCAATCTCTTGCTCCTTTTTTTTTTTTTTTTTTAGTTCGACCTCAAGTAAATGTCCATTTTTTCAGTCTCTGCTGTTAAAAAAGAAACTGAAGCAAATGTCAACAGGGGATTTGTTATATCATGGTTCTAAACTGCATTAGAAATGCAGAGCACACAAATTGACATTAAAGGATTAGTTCACCCAACAATTTAAATTTGCTGAATATTTACTCACCCTGGGGCCATCCAAGATGTACTATAGATGAGTTTGTTTCTTCATCTGAACAGATTTGGAAAATGTAGCATTACATTATTTGCTCAACAGTGGACCCTCTGAAACAAATTTGAATGACCTGAGGACAAGTATATTTACAGCGAATCTTAATTTTTGGGTGAACTATTCCTTCAAATGCACATGGGAAGCACAGATGAAATGCCAGTTCGCAACACTTGACTGCATTTGTAGACGATTTAGCCTATGTTTAGTGATCCTGTGTTGCTCATAACTCACAATAAAGACAGTTGACAATGCTTTAACATGCCATAGCATGCTTCCCAATGGAGATAAAGAATAGATGACGTTTCTATGTTTAGCATTTGCTGTACTCGTAACTCATGCATAGATATAAGCCTTGGTTTTAGTGCTGCAGGCTGGAAGTACTTAAATATGCATTAAGGAGAGTTTTTTTAGATGTTCATAGATCAGCACAGCTTCCCCTTTTTGAACTTGTCCAGATAAACCTGCTGTGAGGGAAGTTTTGGTTTAATTCATGAAACTTTCTGTTTGAGGCCAGCACATCTGCACCTTTGACATTGTTCATAATTAAGCTGGCTATCCAAATAATTTGATTTCATATACTTAGTATATTAACACTTGCAAAGAGTTCATTTATTAGCTTTCCTTAGGTTGTCCCCAAGTATGCACTTAGAACAAACCATCATAATTTGCTGTAATTGCCACGTTTTGGATTGCAAATCAGCCTTTTTTTCCCCCTTAGATATCTTCTATCAAATACTAACGAGGTTATTATTTACACAAAAACATAATTTACTTTCTCCCATGTGGAGTTGATGTATCTCTGTGCACAAAAAGGTGTTTAGGTTAGAATTTGCATAAGTGCAGAATGTCTTGTTCTCTTCATATCAACCCCCCATCCTCCCGTCATCCCCAACTCTTTCTATGCTCGTCTTTATAAAACAAGATTTGCTGAACGATGTCATGAATGAGAAGTGAGCCCAGTTGCCATAGCAACAAGCCATTTTACCTCTGAATGGCAACGTATATTACAATGCAGACCAAAAAAGGTAGAACAAATGAGGCAAAAGTACTTTCTATGAGAGCAGGTGAATTGGGATGTTTTTACTTTGTGTTATATTTGAATCACAAAGACCGCTGTTATTTAGCGAGTGTAGCACACACCTTGTGTAGTAACCAGCAAGTCCCATTGCCGCTAGAAATATTATTTGACCTTTCCTTTTATTCAAAAGAACAGCAATGGTGAGTGCTGATGTAGCAGTACTGCAGAAGATCATGTAGATTTTCAGTCTGACTATGATTTTGAGTGCTGATATCATAAGTGGAGTTTGTTTTTTCTGTGTTCGCCACTGGATTACTGAGGCAGTTCCTTCCTCTTGAAAGGTTAACACAGATTGTGTGTGTGTGTGTGTGTGTGTGTGTGTGTGTGTGTGTGTGTGTGTGTGTGTGTGTGTGTGTGTGTGTGTGTGTGTGTGTGTGTGTGTGTGTGTGTGTGTGTGTGTGTGTGTTTTTAATTAACCTCTCGTTTTGAGGATAATGTTTCTCTGTTTCTCTGACCAAAAGAAAAGGCCTGTATTCCTCTCTCTGGTGATGGTATTTGAATAAAGGTCATGTTCAGAGGAAGGGAAATGTCAGGATTGTATAGCCAAGAATGCCCTAAATTTTGCTGTTTGCTCGAATGCGAGTGGCGTAATTTGTGCTCGGTTTGATTCGTAATCAGAATGCTTTGCGAATCTTCTGAAACTTCCCAAAATTTCTGAAAGGGGGAAATATATGCGGCTCAGAGCACAGATGGTTTACAGAAAAACCAGGAGGGAAACTTGAGCACTGCATTCAGAATTCTTAAGCTATGGTAATGAGTAGAAGATGAAAATTACTTTATAAAAATATAATAATGCTTCTCTCATGAGTGACCCCAGAGATAGCCTTTGGCGTCGAGCCTCCACTGATTGTGAAACTTTGCGTTTTCCTTCTGCAGTTGGCAGCTTTGCCACATGTGTCACAGAGTAGTGTTGTGATGAACCCTGTCGCAGTGTGTGTCCTCACAGAATAGATTACTGGCCTGAAGAGAAGAATCATATGCTGTGTTGTTTTGACAGGACTGTAGGTGTGAGTTTAAAGGGATAAAAATACAATTCTGTCATTATTTACTCAACTCCATGTCATTACATACTTCTAGTACTCAGAAGGAGATTTTTTGTACTATTTTCGGATGTATGTAATATTAAATATTATGTAGTATATTTGAATATATGCAATATTAAATGATCGTGATTAGCTAGCTGCAGCAGAAGAGAATATTATCAGTGAGTAATGTTATAATATACATATACATTTAGCATTCAAATGTTTTTTTTTTTTTTGTTTTTTTTTTATAAATCTCATGCTCACCGCTCCCTTTTTTTGTAAAAATGTTGTGAAATTGTAATCCATTTTAAAATAACTTTCTAATTTAATACAGATTTAAAATGTATTTGATGATTTTTTTTTTAAACATGATACACTTTTTTTCAGGATTCTTTGAATACAAGGTTTGAAAGAATCTTATTAACATTTATTTTTTGGACTCTTGATCACTATTGAATGGAAAAAGAGCAGATTGAACATTGAGCCTAACATTCCCTATTTGAGTCCTACAGAAGTCAGAAAATCACAACAGGTCTGGAACAATATGAGAAATTAGTAAATAATGAAAGAAAGTATGAAATTTTTTTAATTAACTATTCCTTAAGTGATGTCATATAACAGTTAAAAAGTATAAAGCTGAGCTTAGTTTCAGTTATGTGCACATGGACACAAGTATTGACATTCTGCAGCATGAATGATCTTTTTTCTCATCTGTGCAGTCAGCCAAGGTCATTTTCTTGGATCACAATAGGTTATATACACAATAGGTATTTAAGTTGGGTATTGTATCAGTGGCACCAAAGTTCTTCAAGTTTGTTTTGTCAGCCCATGTGTGCTCTATCTGCCCTGTGCTCTTCACACTCTCCTTCAGTGTGAGGGCTGAATGCTTCAGTATTAGCCCCTCACATCCACAACAAGGTTTAGAGTGTTTTGCTCAAGGATGTATTAAGATTTGAGGGCTGTGCTGAAAGACACAGAAGGTGCCCGGAGCTGTGCACACTGAACCGCATGAAAAAAGCAGATGCATTTCAGTTCTTTAATGACCCAATATGGTGTTGAAGGATGCTCCATGTCAAGTGTTTAGCTCTAGTGTAAAAAAAAAAAAAACAACCTTGACATTGGGTTTTTCTTGTTTTGTTTGGAGGTTAAGAGCCAGTTTAATTTTTTAGCCATGCAAAAATGATCTTCTGTGATTATGGGGTTTAATTGAGTTTTAGGTTTAGCAGCTTTACATAGATAAGATCAAATGCTGCTTAAAGCCGTCTGTGATAATACCACTTATGAATGTATTGATCTTTTTAAAGGGGAGAGACTTTGAAATAAGCTGTTGTTGTATGATGCATTGCAGCAGGAAGGTGCTTTGGGAGGAAGAACAGTCTATCTTTTCTTATATGTGCCCGCACCAATGCTTTTCCCCTCTACAAGATCTGCAGGCATGGAATTAGAAATCTCACAGAAGCAATAAACAGTAATTGGATTTGGCGATGGAAATCTCATTACCAGGAGAGAGAGACCCTGATGGGAACACTGGCAACTTCTCAGGGCTATCGCTGCCACCCTCCCCTCCTCTCTCTCGCCCCACTGATTTAACCAATCATCTTGTATTTGAATCCAGTGATACTCTTGGTGACGAGGCTGAATGTCTGTCGTTGGTTTGACAAACAGCAATTTTAAAACAGATTCAGGTGCTGCACTGAAGCCAGTATGATGTAAAATTGAGGTTTAAAAACTTGTATTAATGTTTAAGGTCCTGTTGTTTCATTATTTCTTGATTATTTAGGAATATATTAATTTTATATTACCATACAAAAGTTTGGGGTCTGTAATTTTTTGATGTTTCTGAAAGACGCCTTTTGTACTCATTAATGATGCATTTATTTAATATAAAATACGATGAATACAGTAATATTGTGAATTTTTACTGTTTTCTATTTTAATATATTTTAAAAGTGATGGCAAAACTGATATCCAGAATATCCAGAAGTGATTCCTCCAGTCTTCAGTGTCACATGATCCTTCAGAAATCATTCGAATATGCTGATTTGGTGCTCAAGAATCATTTATTAGAAACATGTCGTGCTGCTTAATATCTTTTTGTGGAAACCATGATACATTTTTTTCAGGACATAATCTGAAATTCAAAAATAAATTGTTTTAAAAATACAAATTGTGTCAATTATTGCTTCCTTGCTCAATCAAAGTATTAAGTTTTTTCAAAAAAGAAATAGTGCATGTCAGATTACTCAAGAAAAATGTACTTGTACTTCCTACAAAAAATATTTTGTGTTTACCCTCGCTGCAAATGAAAACTTTTAATCCTATAGACAAGTGAAAGCTCTGGGTATTCACAAACACTTCCACAACCTTCAGATTCTCTGTTAGTGATGAGAACACTCATTCTGGTCTGTTTACTGCCCAGCAGCTCCCTTCAGGAGATCCAGGAAGATTTCATATAGGTGCTGGATTTTAATCAGACATGTCTTCTCTTTTACCACCACAATAATGACAAGAGGCATCAGCTGAAATCCATTTATGCTTTCATTCAAGCACGAGCTGAAGCAAGGAATTGACTTCTTCTAATATTGCATAATAATTCAACTTGCAGTAAAAAGTTAATTGAGAGGGTCAGGGAGCTAAAATGCCTTGTCAAAATCAATTAGTCAGCTCACGTATCTCACAAAAAATTCAATAATGTTTCTTTTTTGCCCGTTCAGGAACTTTTTGGGATTGTCACCCCATGCGCTTTCTTTCCTCGGTGAAAAGCATTGTTTGAAAATGTCACCTCTGGTGTGTGTAGGTGTTTGTTTAGAGCATTTGTACTGATTTGCATCGGACAAGTGGGACCATCTCCGAACGCAACAGTACATTTTGAATAATGCCATTGGCCGGTGCCATTATAATCAGAAAAGTTCAATTTGAAATAAAGAACCCTGTGTTCTTAGCTTAAAGAATACAGACAGAGAAAAATACTAAGGAGAAAGAGACTTAATATCATAATAGCTCTGTGAGACATTAAAATGGCTAGAGAAAAAGAGCTGGTCAGCTCTTTTCAATATTACGCTCAATATGTGTTGCATTATAATATTAGTATTTAGAAAGGATGTTTTTAATTAATAGTACAGACTGAGACGTATGTTTTTCTTCCCTAGGGAATGTTATTAAAAGGACCTTTTGGGAATCATTACTTGTGTATGTTGGCTTGATGCTTTATCATAAGGTGTTGAAATAAAGAACTCATAATTATGCTCTTATCCTCAGACGGGGCATCAGAGATGGTGGGAGCAAGAAATCCCAATAGAAGACAACATTCAGAAAGGAGAACTGCTCACCTACAACCTCACAGAACTCATTAAACCCGAGGCCTACCAGGTCCGCCTCACACCGATAACACGGTTCGGAGAGGGGGATTCAACGGAAAGGATCATTTGCTACAGTGGTAAGAAAAAGCTTGTTTGATTATGGTCATGATTGTTTTCCCTTTTTTCAGGTAGTTTTTTTTTTTTTACTATGTGAAAGTACCATGGCATGATAATTTAGATCTACAAAATCGAATTAATATCATTGCATCCCTACTAATAAAGTCCATATGGAATCTCTAGGATTTAAAGTCATCTTGAAATACAAAATAATAAGAATACTAAAATTTGTAATTCTTTAAGACACTTTTCTCTGAAATCATTATGCATTCAGTATAATTTTGTTATGCATAAGTTTTATTATTCAGTTAGAGAAATGAAACATTTTCACCGGTGATCTCAGACTTTTGGACCCCACTGACTGAGTGTAGTGTGTGTGTGTGTGTGTGTGTGTGTGTGTATATATATATATATATATATATATATATATATATATATATATATATATATATATATATATATATATATATATATATATATGCTTGTTAAAATGCAAATATTTATCTGCATGTGGAGAATGTTAGTGTACTGATACTGACAGTGATGTGTGTCTGTGTGTTTTAAAGTCAAGGTCACTTATAATACAAATAATTCAATTTTCCGTTCATTTAAGTTCAGATGATTTGATACTCCAAATAAAGTGCAAATGCCTCATCTTATTATTAAATCTTCTTTTAATATTTGTGTGCAAATCTGCTAATCTAACAAAAGACCAGCAGAGGACATTTTAATTATTGTTATTTTTTAATGTAATAGAGACCTCTGCTGGCTGAGTACATGAAAAATGCACCTATTATTTATCTGTTGACATGCATTTTAATAGCAGCTGTCATATTTGTAATACTGCTTCCTGTCACTGGTAATTTTATGGGTGATGCCAGGGTTCTTGTTTATGATTGGTTCAATTTGTTTACATTTGTACTGCTACCTATTCCATGCCTTTATCTCAGAATATCAGGATAAATGAAATATAGCTCATCACAAAGCCAAAAAGTTAACCAAAATTAATATGTACTTATTTTAAACAAATCTGTTATATATAATTATTGAAAGAATACAACTGTATCACAAAATAAAGTTGCTATCAAAACACAAGTGGGTAAACCCTTTCTGTCAAAAGGAGCTTTACATTTAAGATCAAGCAGTCAGCAATAGGAAAGAAATAAAGAACAGTCACAAATCAATAGAATAAAACTCAAAGCCGGCAAATCCTGTGTGAAATATGCCTCAGTTCCTTTGGCAGGCCTGTGTCACTGCTTGTGTTCGTAGGGGCCGAAAACAGATGGGCATACTCAAACCTGAGCAACAAACAAAATAAAATAAATTTGAAAGCAGGTTCCTGTGTTTAAGATAACATCTCATACTTGCCTTCTCTTACTCTTGCACATGAGTTCTGTCCTCGTTGTTCGTCCCGGCCCTCTCTCGTCTCCTGATACCTGATTGGTTTTCCTTTACAAAGCACCCAATTACATTACAAAGAAATAAAAAATTATAATTTACAGGCACAAAGAGTTTAGGAGCACATTTTTATACAGTAACTTGCCTAATTTTATACAATTTTAAACACAAACTTATTTAAATTGAAATATAAATCTGTAAAAGATGACCACATGGGCTATGTTTTCATGTTATCTACTATTCTCTAAAATTGACCAGAGCTATATATCTTACTGTATATCTTACTGTTTTGTTTTGTGCTTCTTAAAGAGGCCAGTCAAGATGCAGGTAACGTATATCAAGTCACCTAAACCCTACGTCTGTGGTGCCTGAACCCCTTCCCTTCTTTACTGGAAAACCTATCGTAATGTGGCAGCTTTATGACCTCACCAATGGCTGGATGCACTTGGGCACATTCATTAACTGTGCACAGTGTTCTGTTATCAAGCTTGCACAACCCCAGTGTGATATTAGAGACTCTTTAAAGGCGCTGTCTTTATTTTAAGCCTTTATTGAAATACTGTGGAAAGTCGACATGTCCTGGTGTGTGACATGCTAGACTCCATCCAAAACTATTTTAAGTAAAGTAAAGTGAAAGCTATCAAGTGAATGCCCTTTACCCTCTGTGTGGTATATAAAATTAGGGATTTGCAAGAAAAGGCCACAGAAGACCTGTGCAGACCAGGTGCAATTTCAAAAGCAGAGAAAAAAATCTTCAAAAAATCATTTATTCTTTCATCTGATCATTATTTCATTTGCTCATTGGTCATAGTTTATTCAGAAGCTTGCCCATGTGATATGAAGCCCTATGGCTCTACACGGTCTTTGTGTCAGGTAATGGAAATACCAGTGCTAAAAAAATTGAAAATGTCTCATTCCATAACGTCTCCTCTGCTATTCCATTTCCCCTAAAATCATTTCGCCACAGGGCTCATGGGAAAATACCATCTGTATTGAGAACTTCCATCAAAGGGTCCAGCTTTTGCCACTGTGACATTATGCATTTTAATTGTCTCAATAACCTGGAGAGGGTGATAGCACAATCACACCACTCACAATCCATATCCCAGCTTTCATAATCATACAATGGCATTTAAGCTGCATGTAAATGGTTGGAGAAGCTCTCTGTGAGGATGCCTTCTGTTGGTTTGCTAAAACTGCACATTTATGTCTACGTTTATGCATTTGGCAGATAGTTAAATACAAAGTGTCTTACATTACATTCAAGATACTTTTTTTTCAGTTCATGTGCAATTGCTATTAATATTTTATGTTAAAGGGATAGTTCACCTAAAAATTAAAAACACACTTACCCTCATGTCATTGCAAACCCCAAACCAGTTCAGCGAAAACTCCGCCCCGCAGCTGATTCTAAAGATTTCATTGGTCATGTCAGTCACAGCTCTGGATGCCTACACCAAACACTAACTCCTCACTCCAACCCTAGCCTATGCTGGGCGGGATTTTTGCTAAACTGGTTTTATTTAATTTTTTTATAGTCATATTTATCATTTTTAAATAATATATAAAAAATAATATATTTGTGTATTGGTATATATTAATTACATTCATTAAAAAAAATAGCAACAAATATTTACTTTTATTAAAACAGGATAATTTATCTGTCTGTGAATTTGAATGTCACACTGCTTATTTGCCTCAAAATAATAATGAAACATTATTTTGATTAATCTGACAGTTTGATGAACCAAGTAAAGATGTTCCATTATTGTTTAGTATTTTTCATACATTTACATTTACTGTATGCAGTTGGCAGATGCTTAAATCCAAAGTGACTTGCAGTAAATTTAGTGTGTACAGTTTTTTCAGTTCATGTGCAACACCAGTGAATTTATTATGTTAAAGGGTACTTCACCCAAATATTAATAATCTATAATTTTTTAGACCCTCATGTCATTCCAAGCCCATATGACTTGCATTCTTTTGTGAAATACACACAAAAAAATATATATTTGGAAGAATGTCTCAGTGTTTTTCAGTCAATGGGATCCAGTGTTGTTGACTTTTATTGAATGGACAAAAAAATGTATAAGGTTTAAAATATCATAAGAAAGCAAATCTTATAGATTTGGAATGACATAATGAAAAATGAATAATTCATTTTTATGGTCAATCATTTTTTGGTCCATGGTTTATTTTACTTTTTTTTACAGAATGTAGAAAATTTATTCACAAGAATGAGCCAGAATGTGTTTTTTATTGGAAAGGCAAGCCATCACAACCTGTGGCAAAGGTTGCACAGTGTTTGTTAAGACTTTGAATGGCTGTGGTTCAAATTAGTGCATGGACAGTGCCAGACAAATTAACAAGCCACCAAGAAGAATTGATGGACTGTGTCATTTGGTATCATTCTACAAAGCAGTTATTCAACACATAAACTTGCCTGCTGCCTGTAGATTGCTTTGGAAAGCCACCAACTGGCAGCTACAGATGAGCCTTACAGAGAACACAATCAGACTGAGAGGACAGTGCTAACAATCTATTATAATTGTATTGTCAAACAGTTAGTACACCTCATCACGACTTCACTATGGTTGTCATAAATGGCATATTGTTTGTTTATTTGTTTAATGCTGATGATATTAATAATAATGATCGACTGCAGGTCATTTAAATGCTAATGTAAGTCAAAGCATGCATTATAACAAAAGGCTTTAATTTGAAGTATGTTGATGAGGATGCATGTTTGATTCTACTCATTAATTTTATAGGCCTTTGATTATGTGTGGGATTACTTGGACTCAATGGTAACATAAAGTTCTGAGATGCCTTCAGGTGTTACAAACACGCCAGGTTCCACCTCCACACAATCACAACGCACACCCTCACCGGAGTTCTAAATCGCATCCACCTGATCCTCATCACCAGCCTATCACCGCAGCACCATAAAAGCCACACACACGCACTCAAACATTGTCCGGTCACGTTCGCGACAAGATCATTCCTGTATGCTTACTATAAGGACTAACTCCTCTTCTACTCTCTCCAGCGATTCTCTCCGAAGACCCAGTTCCCCAAGTGTGCGTGTGTGTGGCTCACCGTCTCTCCAAGAAGTCTTCACCCTACCTTCACGGATCCATCCTCATTGTCACTCATCACTACCTGCTCCTCTGCTTGTGTCTGTGTACAATAAACATCTTCATTCTGTTACTCCTCAGCTTCCCGAGTGATCCGTAACAGATGACCGGACCCGCACCGCCAGGCACAAGCATGAGCCTCACGTACCCCTTTCAAGATCTGGTTGATGCACTCCGACGAACACTCATGGCAACACCAGCACCTCCTACACCAGCGAGCACTTCCACCGACCCTGTCATCACTTCCTCACCTGCCGTTCACGCCAGTCCCATGGCCAGGCCAGCGCCCTACTCTGGTTCGGCGGAGGAATGCAGCGGATTCCTCCTTCAATGTTCGCTGGTCCTGGAGATGCAACCGCACTTGTACCCCACTGACCTTTCAAAGGTAGCCTTTATTATTTCCCAGCTGCAAGGTAAAGCACTACTGTGGGCAGATTCTCTCTGGACTCAAAATAACCCAGTTATCCAGTCTTATTCTAGCTTCATCAACCATTTCCGTGAAGTTTTCGGCAGACCAGCTTGGGACTCTTCCATTGGTGAGAAGCTGTATAATCTAAAACAAGGAAAAATGTCTGTCAATGAATATGCCCTTCAGTTTAGGACTCTGGTGGCCTCCAGTGGATGGAACAAACAGGCTTTACTGACGACCTACCGTCAAGGATTGGAACCCCGAGTGCGGTTGCATCTTGCTGCATACGAGGATACCATCGGACTCGAGCGATTCATCCAGCTATCCATCCGCTTTGCCACTCGTATGCAGTCATGCTTAGAAGAGCACCAGGGCCAGTCGCATTCCTCCACACCACTCTGCCGACCAGAAAACGTCAGCCCCCCAGAACCAGCCAGTGAGCCTATGATCCTCGACTCCTACCGCCTCACTATGGCGGAGCGTCAGAGACGGCTGGTCCAGAATCTGTGCCTCTACTGTGCAGCCCTGGGGCATGCAATAGCAGTGTGCCCCGTCCGTCCTCCTCGTCCTATGGTGAGTGCCATTCCCCTTCAGCGACGTCTTCTGCCCTGAACGGGCCTCCAAGCTGCCTCCACACCGGCCGTGGGACTGTGCCATCGATCTGCTGCCGGGTGAACCAGTGCCAAAGGGAAGGATATATCCCCTATCCATTCCCGAGGAGAAGGCCATGGAGGAATACATCAAGGAGGCGCTGGCCCAAGGGTATATTTGTCCATGCTGCTTCGAGCTTTTTCTTCGTAGAGAAGAAGGATGGAGGCTTGAGGCCATGTATTGATTATCGAGCACTCAATAACATCACTGTTATTGAGTGCTGCCCTGGAACATCTCCGTGTTGCCACTGTGTTCACCAAGTTGGACCTCCGCAGCGCATACAACCTCATCCGGATACGTGAGGGGGACGAGTGGAAGACCGCCTTCATTACCCCTACTGGTCACTACGAATATTGCGTCATGCCTTATGGGCTTGTTAACGCCCCCTCCGTATTCCAGGATTTCATCCACGAGGTACTCCGGGATTTCCTCCACAAGTCCATCTTGGTATATATCGATGATATCCTCATCTATTCCCGGAGCCTGGCAGAACATCAACTACCAGGGACTACCAGCTGTATACCTCAAAGCCGAAAAATGTTCCTTACATCAGCCCTCAGTGCAGTTCCTTGGCTATACCATCAATTGCAGTGGCATCCGGATGGACGAGGGGAAGGTGAGCGCAGTCAAGGATTGGCCCACTCCAACCACCATCAAAGAATTGCAGCGTTTCCTAGGCTTCGCCAATTTCTATAGACGGTTTATACACAACTTCAGTACCATCACCAGTCCTCTTACCAATCTCCTCCACCAGAAACCTAAGTCTCTCTCCTGGACTCCAACCGCCACAGAAGCCTTCCAAACCCTTAAACAGGCCTTTACGACTGCCCCACTCCTGGTCCATCCTGATCCCGATTGGCCCTTCATGGTGGAAGTGGACGCCTCAACCACTGGAGTGGGAGCGGTCCTATCCCAGCAGCAGGGGAATCCCAGCCGCCTTCATCCATGCGCCTTCTTCTCCCGGAAACTCAACCCGGCGGAGGTAAACTACGACAACGGAAATCGGGAATTGCTAGCCATCAAACTAGCTCTGGAGGAATGGAGGTATTGGCTAGAGGGAGCCAAACACCCATTTCAAGTCCTCACTGACCATAAGAACCTAGAATACCTTCGAGTAGCCAAGAGACTCAATCCCAGACAGGCCCGCTGGGCGTTATTCTTCACTCACTTCCAATTCACCATCTCGTACCGCCCAGGGGTGAAAAACGTAAAGGCAGATGCCCTATCCAGATGCTACACTCTCGAAGAGAAATCTGAAACTCCAGAAACCATCCTCCCAGAAAATATCATTGTCTCTCCGATTACTTGGTCTTCTGACACTCTTGCTCCAGCCGAGCCTCCTACCAACACCCCTCCGGGTTGCCCACCGGGACACCTATACATCCCCAGGACACTGCGCACCCCACTCATCCACTCCACTCATACGTCACTTGGCACTGGTCACCCAGGGGTCAATGAAACCCTCTCGCTGCTAAGGGAACGCTTCTGGTGGCCCAACATGGCCTCAGATGTCAGGAGGTACGTGAGTGGATGTACCAGCTGCGCCATGTCCAAAAGTCCTCGCCATCTACCATCTGGCAAGCTCCATCCTCTGCCCGTTCCTAATCACCCGTGGTCACACCTAGGGGTGGACGTCATTACTGACCTCCCGCCTTCAGATAACAATACCTGTATTTTGGTTATAGTGGATAGATTTTCTAAATCCTGTCGTCTTCTTCCTCTAAAGGGCCTACCTACAGCCATGGAAACGGCTGAATTACTGTTCAACCATGTCTTCAGGTACTTCCGCATCCCAGAAGATATCGTATAGGACCGAGGCCCCCAGTTCATCTCCCGGGTGTGGAAAGCCTTCCTTTCCCTCCTAGGTGTGGCCATCAGCCTGTCCTCCGGGTATCATCCTCAATCAAACGGGCAGACGGAGAGGAAGGTCCAGGAGATCGGACGCTTCCTCCGTACCTTCTGTCACGGCCACCAGAACTCCTGGAACCAATTCCTGGGGTGGGCCAAGTACGCACAGAATTTCCTCCACCAACCCACCACTGGACTCACTCCCTTCCAGTGCGTACTCGGCTACCAACCACCTCTATTCCCCTGGTCAGGTGAACCCTCGGATGTCCCCGCCATCGACTACTGGTTCCGGGAGAGCGAGAGGGTCTGGGACGTGGCACATCACCAACTTCAGCGGGCACTTCGCAGACGCAGGACGACAGCCGACCTTCGCCGATCCGAGGCTCCTAACTACCAACCTGGTCAGAAGGTCTGGCTGTCCACCCGGGACATCCGCCTGCGTCTACCCTGCCGCAAGCTCAGTCCCAGATTCATTGGCCCATTCACCATCACCCTGCAGATCAATCCGGTCACAAACTCCAGCTTCCCCCTGAGTACCGGATTCACCCCACATTCCATGTGTCACTCCTTAAACCTCACCATCCTTCTGTCTCTCCCTCCACAGAACCTGGCGAAGCCGAAGCCCCCCCGCTTCTCCTCCTAGATGACGGCGCGGCCTACACAGCCAAGGACATCCTGGACTCCCGTCGGCATGGTGGGCAGCTGGAATACCTAGTGGACTGGGAAGGTTACGGTCCAGAGTAACGTTCCTGGGTCCCACGCAACGACATCCTGGTTCCCACCTTACTCGATACCTTCCACTCCAATCATCCCAACCGACCAGCTCCCAGGGAAAGAGGACGCCCACCACGTCGTCGGGCTCTCAGGAGCGGGCCGTGGGGAGGGGCGTACTGTTACAAACACGCCAGGTTCCACCTCCACACAATCACAACGCACACCCTCACCGGAGTTCTAAATCACATCCACCTGATCCTCATCACCAGCCTATCATCGCAGCACCATAAAAGCCACACACATGCACTCAAACATTGTACGGTCACGTTCGCGACAAGATCATTCCTGTATGCTTACTATAAGGACTAACTCCTCTTCTACTCTCTCCAGCGATTCTCTCCGAAGACCCAGTTCCCCAAGTGTGCGTGTGTGTGGCTCACCATCCCTCCAAGAAGTCTTCACCCTACCTTCACGGATCCATCCTCATTGTCACTCATCACTACCTGCTCCTCTGCTTGTGTCTGTGTACAATAAACATCTTCATTCTGTTACTCCTCAGCTTCCCGAGTAATCCGTAACATCAGGTTTTTTATGGGCATCGCAAAAACCCAGTCTCTATAAGACAGCATGGCTTGTACTGTATCTAGCCTGAATTGCATTACTGCAATTTATTACTCAGCTCTGCACATTTAGGTTTTTATCTTGCTTGTTCAAATGAAAGAATTGAATATGTTTGGATTTTACCTTAAAGCTTGCCTCTGAGTAAATCCTCTCCAAGTGGGAGATATACTGGGTCTAATTGCTTGTGTGTTTAATGATGTTGACGTTTTGCTTTTGCCTCCTGCTCCAGTAGCTCTAATTGTACTTTTACAGGGATGCAGGGAGAGAGAGAGGAAAAAGGAGAGAGCATGGAGCCCATCAATTTAAGGAACGTGTTAATGCAAGCACGTGTTTCCAAATGCACAACATCTGTTTGCTTTAACCAAAGCAGGCCTCTCCTCCTTACCCTTTAGAAACAGCTGGGCTGTTTACAGAAAGGGAACTGTAACCTTCATGGAATGATGAACTGAATTGCTGAAATAACTAAACTGAACTGAACTGAATGGGAAAAACAGCTAGTATGAGAAGTTATTTGTGATCACGTGTGAAATGTATATTGATTGTATTTTTATCATCAATGTTGTTTAGCAGTCATGCAATGTTTTGCAAGCTTAATTCAACATAAATTCTATTTTATTCTATTGATGAGAATTCTATTCAATCTTGTTGTTTATTGTTCTATTATCTAGTAATTTGTAATAATTCCTTTTTTTTCATTCTATAAGAAATACATTTTAACAAAAGTATTTTTATAAGCTTTTTTATATGAATTGCTGTATAGCCAGCCATTTAATAATTAAAATATATATATATATATTAAAACCTAATTATTATTCATGATAAAGTGTATATTGACTTTCCCATTCAAATTAGATCAGTTACTTTTATCTAATTATTTAAAAACAGAAAAATTATCTGAGTTTGTGAATGTCATTTCATACTAAATATTTGGCCAAAAAAATGTAAACATGAATTGTTGTAATTTGATGTTAATTTTAATAATGTAGGTTAAAATGGCATAAGGAATTGGAAGTAACATCAATTTTCATGTGCTAAGTTTATATTAATTTGTATAATAAGTTTTATTTTTATTTTAAGAGTCTTCTAGCATAACATATCCATCCATCGCATTAAACTACAACATTTATTCATGTATTTTAAATAAGTGTGATTATTAAAAAACTCTTGAGGGTTAATGAGCCAGGAAAATATCCTTGATAACAGAGAAAGCAGCAGCCATTTCCATTTGAAATGTTCTACCCTACCCTTCGTCCAGACGTAAAAGTTTTTATCAATTTAGCTTGAGATACTTCAAAAATCACCTCCAAAACAGAAAAATTCATCCATTTCAAGGAATGACTCGCTAACATTTTGTCTTCCTTGACAAAATCCTCTGTTCCCCTTAAGGCTGTGATTCCCATGAAACTTCCATCATTCACTCATACATTCATTTGTAAATTCTCTGTATGTTGACAGACATTTGCAAATTAATTTCCCTTTTCTTTCCGTCTCCTGTCAACTTTTTACTTCTTCATTTGTATCATCAATTTCGTGTGGAGCTGTTCCCCCTGCAGTTCTCAAAGCAGACATTTACACTGACAACCCCTGTGAACATCTGCTGTGTTTGAACGCCGTCGTGCTAATCTCTCTCATTATAGGAGCCTGATCAAATGCCAGAGCCGATGCCACTTTTCCGTCCCAGAAGGCGACTGTTGCACTGTACTCGTTTTACTGCTGAAACGTCAATTTGAGAGACGCATATTGATGTATTTCTTAAAATTCTTCTGCTGAAGTTATAGAGCCCTTGCCAATAATATGTTTTCTAACATTTTCTGAGAGGATGACCATTGATTTTTTTTCCCTACCCTACATAGAAATTCACAGCTTAGCGTAATCACTGCTCTTGGAGGATCCAGAGAGTTTTCCGACTTAAATAGGATTGCACAGGGTTTTTTTTGTATTCTATTAAGGCACTGAGCTAAGTTGGTTGAAATAGGGATCGGTTTCAGTCTCACTATCTTTTCCACACATGCCCTCTGAAACCTTTGTTCCACAATGCACCTTAGCCCTCATTGAGGCTGCCTGGAAGCACACGGCTTTCTGGCGCGCTCAGATAGGCTGCCTGTGAATGGAATGAAGAGAGAGATACAGGTCTTTATGGTTCACCTGAGCATTGCACAGCCTCATAGCGTCCTCTCCCCACACAAACACCTCTCATGCACTGACGTGCTATTTCACTTCCCCTCTCTAACTGTGTGATACATGGTAATGATGCCCAAAGCACTTTCTAAACACTTCTCTCCAAGGGCAAACACCATTCTCCCCTCTCTGAGTCCCTTGCTGTTTTTTATAATGGTTTATTAACCAGCTATGTACTACAAGCCTTTCACAGCTTGGATATTGCATGCATAACCTCTTCTATTTTCTGTTTTACAGCACCGGTGAATCCTCCTTGGAGTGAGTAATTATATATTTTTTGTATATTTCTATTCTATGTATCATTCTAGCATACATACACTATCATTCAAAAGTTGAGCATCTGTAAGTGAAAGAATTATGTTGTCATTTCATTTAATCTTTGTGGTTTCTAGTGATCAGAAATATTGTGACAGCGCACACACAGTAAATGATTAAAACATTTAAATGTAACATGAGCAAAGGTTGACTTATTTCATGAATACTAAAATCTGATCATGATAAATTTAGTCTTAAGAAAATGTATTAAAAAGTGTATGTCTCTAAAGATCATAAAAGGGTTTGTTTTAGATGCTCCCCATTCACTGATATTGTATAAACAACCAAAAACGTATTCATGTACAAATAATCATTCTGAAATGACTGAATTGTCTGTTATAGCTTTTTTAGATGCACTTTCTGCACACTCTTCATTGTTCTGTTTCTCTGCTGAACTATCCATAGGTAAGTTTCACTGCGGCTTTGAAGAGGACACCATCTGTATGTTCACCCAAGATAAAACCGAAGAGTTTGATTGGACAAGACATAGTGCTGCCTCCAGGGACACTAAATATACACCCAACACTGGGCCCAGCAGCGACCGCACCGGCTCTAAACAAGGTATACTGCACTTAAATATAGACCTTTAGATTTAGAACTACACCTAAATATTACAGCACAAAATTACAATTTTCAGAAGTAATTTAATGAATTGTCATTAGTCAATGTGGGTGGATGTCGAGTAAAAAGATACATCGTCAGCAAAGTGAAGCCTTGTAGAGAGGGGCTAATAGCATTAGCGTCCAAAGGCACTTTCAATTTCTCATGTTGCTAAAAGAGTGTGCAGGCTGGCTTTTGATTGGATGCCGTTTAGGGGAAGATGCTCAGTGCCTTCCATTAGCTGCACTTTCAGAGAAATGGTGTCAGGCATTAAACTTGACATCGGACTTGCACAGCTCCGGTGTGCAACTGGATCATTTCCATGGGTCAACACATCACTAATATAATCAGCTTGTCTAGTACTTTGGTAAAGTACAGGAATCTGGAGAATGCAAGTCATATGTTCAGAAGTGGGGTTTTATAGAGAGAGTAATGCAGGGATGACGTCATTTTTGTAGGCCATCCCAGAAGTTAGCATCACCCTGGTTCCTTCAAGAAAAAAGAGCTTTGCATTAGCTTTTAGATTACTGCAGAAAATGATCAACAAAGTTTGTCATTCTTGCACATGATGAATTTTGAAGCCTCACTTATTATTTAATAATCATTAAATATTGATTGAAACTCAAAACAAAGAAGACATTTAAAACTTGTGAATGATCAAAAACCGTGTTTCTATTAGTATTTTTTCACATGGAACAGATGAGAAGAAAAGTTCATCCATGTAATCTGCAAGGTGCATCCATTTTTGCGACCCCTGTTGCAAAATTACAACACAAACTCAAATTATCAAAACATTTAACAATACCTTAATATTTACATGATCTAGACATATTACTTGAATGTTGATTTATCCAGTCCAGAAAAACAAGATGATGTGCTTTAAGGGATGTTTACAGGTTGTGGGACTTCATGGCCAGGTAAACAGGCCTATTTTTAAATTTGTAATATCATTTCAAGGCTGAACAACAGGACCTATTAGTTGTCTAAATCTGGTCTTAGAAAGAACAGAAAACATGAGCAGGTTTATTTTAGTCAAGCTAACAAATTATGTTGTAATATTACAGCAGTGGGCTTTAAAGGGTTAAGTGAACTTAAAGCAATCTTCACATAAACCCATTATAATAAATGTCATATTTAGCTACCTGTACCCTTCAGCAAGCAGGAAATATACAGAAATTTAATAAAGTTATCAAACACTTAATGCATCTGTGCACATCTGAAAAGTCTCCTGTTCGATGTGATCATAAAGACATTCTGCGTCTAAATAAACAAAAAATTCTTGTCAAGAAAAAAAATACAGATGCAACAATTGTGAGTGGGGTGACTAACCCTTATGTTAATTGTGTTCAATATTTTTAACGTGTTAAACTGAAAAAATTAATCGCATGAGTTAACGCGTTAATTGTGACAGGACTATTACAAATTACAAAGTCTGATTTAGAATAGTTTAGAAGAGAGCAAGTATAGACACAGGAGTTTAGCTTTTTATCGTCATGATGTTTAATGTCCCTGACAGTCGCTTTAGTCCCATTTGGCCACTTGATAGCAACTACCTTTTTCAAGCCAAAAAAACCTCACAAAACTACATATTAAAAGAAAATGACATATTACTGATGTATTTTGTCACAGAATCAAATTTTTTAATATCTTAAAGCTTGTGTTAACCACGGACCTTATGTTTAGGCATTTAACCAAAAACCCATTCTGAAAAACTATTGACTGCAGGACGATGAAACTGGAAGTGCTAAAACGTGGGTTTTAGGACTCATTCATGCAGCACTCTGTTAATATTTCAATTAATGGATATTTAAGGGCTTGTGTGAAAAAAACCCAAGTCAATATCTCTTTAAGTCACTCTGACCTGATATGAAAAGAAGAAAAAAATGGCCTTTTAAGAGGTTATGAGAAATGTGAATTGAAAAATCTTTTGTCCTGTGCTATGGAGTCACTGAGGTCCTATTGATTATTCTTAAGTCAGTGCAGAGTTAGGTGGAGGTGTGCTGAGAGAACTTTTTGAGCCGCTGTATGACATTGATTCTACACAGTTAAAATGACTGTGCCAAATGTAATTTGTATATGCTGCTGTTTAAATGTATCACTGTTTCCATAAACAATTTAAGCAGCACAACTGTTTTCAAAATTGATAATAATAAATTATATCGAGCACGAAATCAGCATATTAGAATGATTTCTAAAGGATCATGTGACACTGTAGACTGGAGTAATGATGCTGAAAATTCAGCTTTGTCATCATAGGAATAAATCAGTTCATTTGTATGTGCTTGTGCACTTTGTACAGGTTTCTACATGTACATCGAGACCTCACGACCACGTCTGGAAGGAGATAAAGCACGACTGTTGACTCCATCCTTCAATGTTGCCCCTAAAAATCCCTACGGGAATGTGGCCACCAACCCAACATACTGCTTCAGCTTCTACTACCACATGTATGGGAAACATATAGGTAGGTTAGCACAATACATCATAAAGAATCCTGATGAGATTAACTTCCAATTCGTGTTGATCAGTGTTGGGAAGGTTACTTTGGAAATGTAATAGGTTACAGATTACAAGTTACCCTATTTAAAATGTGTAACCATTCCAACTGTTTTAATAAAGTAATATAACTTATTACATTTTATTACTTTTTGATTACTTTTCTAAATTATTCTCAAACATGTATACCAGGCAGTGTTAACCTTAAAGTAGAACTTAACTGATTATTGTCAGACTCCTTCATCACTTGAATTAAGATTATAATAGTTTAATTTAAGGACATACATAAACCTAAATAGGAAACAAGACGGTTATTAAATAAGCATGTGTCCTATTCTGTGTCCCAATTCTGTGTGTGTGTGTGTGTGTGTGTGTGTTAGTCTGTCAATCTGTCTTCCTTAGGTTTGACATTGAAACCTTCGATGTTGATTGTATTTTCATAGTTGGCCTATACGGAACATATTTTGCCTAATATATTTTGCACTGAACTGTTAAATTTGTGCCCTTTTCTGATTTCGTTTTTCAATCAGAATTATACAACTTTGCCAAAACGCACCTTGACCATTCTGAGGCAGATGAGACTAAAATGTAATTATTTGGCCTCAAAACCAAATTATATGTAACAATAAATCTAACTGAACCTAAGCAGTTCTGCAAAGAAGAGTGGGCAAATATTGCAAAGTCTACTGTAGATGTGCAAAGTTATAGAGACAAGAGACATATCCCAACAGACTAAAGGCTGCAATAATAGCAAAAGGTGGTTCAACAAAATACTGACACAAAGGGGTGATCCTTTTTCATACCTCACAGTCCTCTGGATGTTGGAAAAAAATGTCTTTTTTTTTCTCGGCGGCAGAGAAGTCAACTCAATGGTTCTGTAAAAACAAAAACTGTGTCCGTCTTCATTCCAGGCTGCAATGCAACAAAATGTGATTATTTTAAAGGAGGGTGATTCTTTTCTATACACACTATAACTTTTATCTCAGTCTATTTTTTATATTTTACCTTTTACTCTGTGGCAGAAATTGCCATATTTATGTTTTAACATGCTGGTCAGAAAAGTGCAGTGTACACTTTGGCCTTTTCTGGGATGGAAAACCTTGCTATTAAAGGTTTCTAGTGGACTGTAAGTGCTGTAAATGATTTAGACCAATAACTCAATTTGTGCTATATGGATACATTTCTATAGTTCCCTTTTTCATGCTCACTTTATGCTGTTGCAGTTGAGCTGGACATGCAATTGCACTTCTGTGGTAGTGATGACCTCCGCAGCCCCTCAGACAAGCTTGTAACTGCAATTTTCTGCTTCACAAAGCAGTGTGCCTTTAGAATAGAAAGTGTGGGGCTAATTCCAACTCACCAGGGTGTTCTCTTCCTGGCTTTTGACACGTGGTCCCGGGTTAAAAATCCATGTGCCCAACAAGATCTTCTGTCTGGTTGCACAGCAAAGAACCAAGATAACATGGTTAGATGGCTGTTTTGATATGAAAACCTACACAAGGTGCACTTAAATGTGCACTTAAATCAATTTTTGTTGTACTGACACCTAGTGGTGTGGAAGCAGCATCATGCAAATGCGATCATTTACAGATGTAAGTGTACAAATGCAGTGTTTACACACAGCCATAATTGATTTAGTGCACAAGTGAAACAGGACATAACAGTTTAGTAACAGGATGTTACTCAAATAAAGTGAGCGACATTCAGCTGTCCGTGTAATCTCAAAATGTAAAATACAAGTTATTAGAGTACTGATAAGCCTAGAGTCTGCATCTAATTTTCAAAAGCACTTCTTCATTTCTTGATGTGTAAAACAATTTAATGAGGGGAAAATATTACATCATTAAAGAAGAACAAAGCATAAACAAGGTTTGTGTGCGTGTTGTGCATTGTTTTAATGTTTCGCTTTGGTTAAAGGATTATATCTCCAGAAAGTTTATCTTAGCATTAATTGCATCACATCTCTGTAGCACTAGTCTCATTGTCTCATGTCCGAATCCCGAATCTGAGAGATTAATACAGATTTTCTTCCTAGTTTTCCTTTAAGCAGTGTAAAATTAGAGTGTAGCGTTATGTGGCATATATACAGTATTACAACAGCAGTGGTTGTGTTCTAAACAGTTTAATGATTGATTATTTTCCTGGAGATGAAGATGAGGTCTCTTCAAGGTCACTGGACCTTGCAGTTGCTATGTAACTCAAAGGAAGGGTTCAAAGTCAACTAACCATATTGCATCTAATGACTTCTACTAATACTGAGTGCATCTGCCTTTTTTCCAGGAACATTAAATGTGTATTTGAGGCAGAAGAGCCAGACGGGTCAAGATACTTCTGTTTGGACCCTGAGTGGGAACCAAGGAGACCGTTGGAGGCAAGCTAGAGTTAACATCAATCCCACATCCTCTTTTCAGGTGCCTCTTTCTGCTTTATTTTTCTTGAATAGTAATACACAAATAATGATCATATAATAAAAATAATTATAATAATATAATATTTTATGATACAACATGGATACTATTCTGTTCTTATTTATTATATTTCTTATAACTTATGTAATTATTTAATGAACTATAGATATTTTAATATATATGAATTCAGAATGAAATGAATAGCCACTACAAAGTGAAAATGTGTTTGGCTTTATTTTCCCGTCCATTCGTGTAGATGGTTTTGGAGGGTATACGTGGTTCTGGCATTGAAGGGGATATTGCTGTAGACGATGTGACCATAGAAGAAGGAGAGTGTCGAGACCCCCCACCCAGTAGTAGTGAGTATAATGGACAAGAGTTTTAAAGCAATTATATGAGCAATGGCTTTTGAGTTTATTGCAATGAAATAAATAAGTAAAAAAAACTATCATTTTTATTAATGCATTGAATTAATACATGTAATTTATTCATATTTATCAGGTTAACATTTATCAATTTTAAACAATTTGCAGCATTATAACTTCAGTTTTTGATCCTTTAGAAACATTTTGAAGTTTCGTTGATAAATTAGAATTAGAAAAGAACAACTTTAATTTGAAAAATTAAAAAATCTTTTGCAGTATGATAAATGTCTTCACTGCTCCTTTTGATGAGGTTATCCCACATTCTTATTGAATGAAAGTATTCATTTCTTTCCAAAAAAAAATAAAATAAAATGCTGAATTTGCTGAATACCTGTTTAGTCTATCACAATGAATCACAAGAACACACAAGTGTGAAAGAAAAAGCTAATATAACAAAGCTAATATAACATGGACTGTATTTTCTACACTTTTTACATTTTTCTTATCTATAACAAGATAATCCACCAGCTCGAATGACTCTTTTCATGACTCACAGCAAATGTTTACAGTTAATTTCTCACTCTCTTTTGAATTAAAGCATAGCATGTTGCAAAAAAAAAAAGATGTTTTTTAGAGATACAGACCGTAGACAAACCTCATTAAACTTCTAGAAGGCAGAATTGCTAATCTCTGAATATTTATACAGAACTGAGAAATGGATATTTGTTCCCATCAGTAACTGCATTTGTTCTTGTCTTTATTTCCTCAGATATAAGATCCCTGGCTTCTCCCGCTGCAGTGCATATATGGCAGCTCTGGCTCACTTTACTTTTGGTCTTGGTTGGCCTCCGAAGGTGACCTCATCACATGGAGGTGGAACCCAGCTTTGGCATTCATAGAGATTTCGGCTGACACGGACTGCCTGAACACAACAACCAAAGATTCATCCCGTCTACACAAAAGGAACGTAAAGGTTTTAGATCAGTGTGAAGGAAGAGGAAGCCAGGGAAGGAATCTAAAGCTCGCTAACACAGTGATTACACCGGAGTCCACTCAAGACCTTGTGGAAAAGCCCATTACTGGTGTCAGTGTTATAAAGAACAGAACAGGTGGATGGTTACAGCAGGACGGCTTGAGAGACTTAATAGGGGAATCTTTCAAAGCACAAAGACATAAGATGTATTTCCATCACTACATGGTTTTTGCTTTGTTTTACGTCTGCTACTGTCATCAAAGACCTCATAATGTCACAACACGTAATCCTGAACCACACGAAGGAAGCTTCCGAGGAGGAAAAAACAATGATGGTAACAAAAATGAATGATCGTTTGGAAAAAAAAAAAAAATTCATTTTTTTTTTATGTCTGAAAATAGAGATATGTCAAATACAGTTACGCTTTTTGTAGGTCCTTGTGCTCTGATGTTATTGGTTTGACGTGAACATCAGGGCTCCACAAATGCGTGTTGTTTTAAAGAGCGTTTGGAGCATACAATCTCAATGTAAAGTCTGTTTTCGGACAGTTAGGGCGTTCATGTACTCCTCCTTTGTGCTTTAACTGATCAAACTTTAACAGCTCATCATGCAGCTAACACAATGAACACCGTCTCTCACTGAGAATCCTTGAGTTGACCTTTCATTTCAGCACGGCTCTGCTAAACAACAGCTGTAGAGAACTGTTTAACATCACGCTGTACCTGCTGCTAGTGTGGATCTGCTTATGGTGGTTACGCTGGACCCCTTGCAGTTGTTTTCTTTAGGTGCGTAAAGATAGCCGTCAACTTCGGACCATGTTCTCTAAGGAACATGGAGTTGCTGTCTGTAATGAAATCAAGTGCCTTCAGAACCTTCTGTAAAATCATTCTACTGTGCTACTTTATCATCTAGCATTTCCTTTAGGCACAGTTTAGCGTACATACACACGTGAGATGAAAGGTGAAAGTCAGAGAGCCACGATGAGAGACAGGTGCCATGTTGCAGCCTATCACTGATGTCTTGAGTTGCACATACTGTTGATAGATGGTGACTTATTTTTATTTCGACAGCATCCCTGCCACCTGCTCCACATCCGACTGATATAAGGAAAACAATGGTGGTGGGACTGGACTAAAAGCACCATTGGTTCATCAGTAGGACATCTGGGAGCTATTATCACAGGTGAAAAACAGCCAGGAGAGTCACTATGAAATCCTCCTTCGATCTGATGAGACTTCTGTGCCGCCGAAAAAAAAAAACATTTTTTCCAACATCCAGAGGACTGAGAGGTATGAAAAAACAGATGGACCTTTAGAGGAATGATGCTCTCACTGTACAAGATGATTAACCTTGATCTGGATCCATCCGGTTGGATTCGTACAAATGATATTTTATTACTCTGATGAAAATGACTGCTTTTACTGAACTAAAACTCTGAACTACCTGAGACCCTCTGATACCTTAACCTGCTGGTTTTTGGACATGTATTGTAAAATCACTTTTCTCATTCATAACGTTCATTTCCAAGGAAGAATTACTTTAGTCTTTCTGTTTTGTCAGCCCAAAAATGTTGTTTCAGACAACAATATATATATATATATATATATATATATATATATATATATATATATATATATATATATATATATATATATTTCACAACATTTTTTCATTTCTAAAAATCCCTTTGCATTACTATATTATGGCATAATTTGAATCTATAGTATGACTTTATAAAATGATATAAAATATATGAGATTATATGCAAATACACCTGGTTGGTAGGTCTATGGAAATGGTTTGACACTTATGAATATCCAGACAAAGCACAATGTGAAATATTAATATAAAAATTCAGAAACAGTTCCTTCAAAACAAAATAAGTTGTTTTTTCTCCATTTTATTAAAGTTACTATCAACAGGAATAAACTTACTTTACATAAAGAAAAAAGATATTTTACATCTCGGTTCAATAAAAGGCTTTCATGGTATTGTGTGGGGTTTTTTTCTTTTACATATTTATATATATTATTTAGATATTTTCATTACTGTAATTAGACTTTTTGTATTTACTCTGACATCTTGGAAGAAAATGTGCAGGAAAAAAATGCTGTTAAATGGCAAAGCAAAAACTTCATATTAATTTAATTTAAAATTATAATTTCTTATCCTCTGAAACAAATCTTGAGTACTGATTGATCCGAGGAAAATTTCTCAGACAGATTTTATGTACTGGAGGAAGATAGATAGACAGATTTACAAAAATGGATCTGTTTTGTCAATTGTATCAAAAAAAATCAACACTATATTGTTTAATTTGCCCATAATATGTAAATATGCTTAAATTGAATCACTTCTGTGTTGTTTTATTTGATTCAAGCCAAATTCAAACATTCAAGCAGCACTGTGTGTGTGTGTGTGTGTGTGTGTGTGTGTGTGTGTGTGTGTGTGTGTAGATACATTTTGACATTGCTTAAAATGAAAGCTTAGAATTTTTGAATAGATAGTGCAGTTGCAGTTGCGCTAACCATTATTTAACAGAACATTTGCCATCTCAATTATGATAAAACTCATGTGTGGATGTGCCTTGGGCTTCAAACTCCCTTAAAGCCCTTAAAAGTGTCTGCTAAATGAACTTGGGGATAGGCTACCACTAATCCTTACAAAGACACTTCTTATTTTTTAGTTTGAGGGGTCTCACCACAGGAGGTCTGGTAGTTTCATCAAAAAAAGATTACAGATTCACTTTTGGACCTCGTTTGATCTTCTGCTTACACAAAACACAAAGTTAAGATTGTACGAATGTAAAGATGACACTCGCTCTTGCTGAAATGCATACTTTTTCAGTTGAGTAACAAGCTTATTTACTGATCTTGACAGAAATTTCAGCCTCTTGTGTCCAGATATGTCATCTTGTTTGTGGGTTTATCAGAACATCTGAAAGGTTGGGTGGCCAAGTCAAAAAATGAAAGCAATTCATTCTAGGACAGCCATTTCCATGAATGTCTGAACTATGCAAACTTTTTGCAACCTCTGACCCTTTGTTTAAAAAGTGAAAAAAATGAACTTCTATCAAGCGTGGAGGACTTTTGCACATAATGCCCTGGAGCTTATGATGTTAGGAATGGTTAAAGACCCTCCTTTAGGTTATCTTATAAGTATCCATATGATTATCTGTAATTTATGGTCTGAAAGTCCCTACAAGCAGGTCCATTTGTCACCAGTGACAAGCACACACACCGTAATGTATAAAGCTTAAGGCAACTTTCCCTTTTGCCTTCCAGTGCTGTCATGTGAAATGAGATTATAGCTGAACCGGTTGGACACCGTTCTATATTTATCTCATTAAAATGATTGTATGAGGTGCTAGTTAATAGCTATCATACATCAAATGTAAATGATATATTTTTTTTGGGGGGGGGGGTCCGGGTGTTTTGAGTGGTATGATTTCTGTGTGCCTTGTACGTGTGGGCAGAATATTTTCCCGTAATCCATTATTTCATGGCAAAATGCTCCAAACAAAGCAAGTGCCATCTGTTTCCATGCCTGCTGTACATTTCCATTTCTATCCTTCTCTCCCCTTGCCCCACTTTCTCTCATGTGAAAATATTAACTTAACATACAAATGAAAAAGCGTTGCCAGGCCAGTGATGCAAAGCAACAGAAAAGTGCATTGTTTGAGCGGATTATTGAGAAGAGCTGGACAGATTTTTGAAAATATCCTCAGCATGCTGAAAACACTGGCCTTGCAGTTTGTCCGTAATGCGCTTCTTCTTGCATCCCCATATCATATCAAGCAGAGAGCTGTTCAAGTATCTGCCAATGAGTTTTTAATGACCTCCACATTTATACTCAGGCAGTGTAGCTTTGCTTTTCCTGCAAATGTGGTTTTTGTTATGGATACCTTTTGTTTGGTTAGTTGTTTCAAAAAAGCAAATACCTCATAATTCAAATAGCTTCATATAAAATGAGTGGTCCAATAGATCAATAATAGTACAACTTCTAACCTGTTTGAAAAATGCATATAATCATCATCGTAAACATTGGTTCACTCATTTTATGAATAGCTTTTATTAAAACTATTTGAAAAACACATTTTAGTGAAGTATCAACCAATTATTATTATTATTATTATCATGCCCATTAATTACTAAAGCCATTTGAAAACATGATTATTAATACTTTTGAATTAGTGAATACTAATACGAATAATAATAAGTTATAAAATTGCTAGATCCTGCAATTTAGATCCTGCAGCACCAAGTATAGTGTTTGACAGCTCTCTAATCAAAAATTGAAGATTGTATTATATAATAGAAGAAAAGCTTTCCCCCCTGTGGCTGGTAGATTCTGCAGTTCAATTAGACTTCAGTCCTGTGATGTGTGCGTTCAGTGGAGTCTGAAACACTGTAGGGCTCGCGATTCCATCCACCAGAGATTTCTCTGTGAAGTCTCTGCTTTACACGTCAACGGGCTAACATCTTCTTCTCACACACACACTGAGAACCTGAGCCTCTGCCTTTTTTATACACTCTTGTGAGTTATTTCACACTTTGCAAGCTGGGTCTTCTACAACACATCATGTCATTTTGCCTAAGCGCAAGTGACACCGAAGAGAATCAAACAAACATTTTATGAAGAGTTTGATAGAACACATATAACATTCAAATACCATTTCCCCAGATGATTCTTCAAATAATCATACAAGCGGTATTTCGTTCCCTTATACACTTTTTATACTTGTAATACAAAGAGCCTTGCAGGCAGCTGGGTGCTTAGCTCACCGAAGTTTCAAGTTCTTCGAGCATTAGAATGAGCTTTAGTTTGGTTTAAAGGTGGAGAGTGTGATTTTTGCTGGGTTAAAATACTTTCTCCTATCCCAGTTTGATGTGCAAAGTCAACAATAAATAATTAGTTGGTTGATTCCCTCAAAAAATATGTGTAAAAACTAGGTTTGAGGTGCTTTTAAAACATTACTCTGTTTTAGCAGTTGGGTCCTGTAAGCCTGTTTGCCCGGACAACTGCAGGTGGGTGACAGGTGAGGAGACCTGGATCTGTTTAGTGCCTTTCTTACAGAAGTTACACAGGTTACCTTAAAATATTTTCGTGTCGGTTACTTAGAATCTGCCACAACATTCTCACTGCCTTGATTCACGCTGTATAAGTTTGATGCCAATGCAAGTAGTTGGTGAACACTGTGAAAGTGATGCTTTTAAATTACAACTGTGACGTTCCTTCACCTGGGGTTAAAAGCGGGGTTTAGAACAACAATAACCCAGTATTAAGCACAGTGTGAAAACACAATTGTATTTCCAATTCTTCCTGTAGAGTCTTGTGGATCTTCCAGCAGTGGTTTCATCATGTAAAATATTGACTTTCTTCAAAATGTGTCTGGAAAAAGTAGGCTATTATGACTTATTTTGACAGACTGAACATTAAGGTGATGGAATATAAATGCGCTGTATGAGAAGAATGAAAGGTGCATCAATGAACAGGAGCTGCTTCCCATGCTAAACTCACCAGATACTGCATCCAGTGTCTGAAGATTGTTCTGTATGTCATCTGATGCAGGTCCACCTGTCAGACAGGTTGCAGCTGTCACTGTTAGAGTAATCCATTCCAACTCTGTCAGAGATGCCAGAGCAGATGCCATCACAGTATATAGACACTCAATGGGTGGTGGGAGTTTAGGCAGAAAATATGATGTGATCAAAATGCATTATATTGAGTTTGACCACTTATTATTACATAGAGTTGTTCCAAAAAATTATTTGGACACTTCGAAAAATATTGGAATGTCATTAGATAACAAAATGTCTAGAATAGAATAGAATAGAATAGAATGTTTAATATTTTAAAAAGAGATTGTACAAGCATTAAGCAAACGTTTTCAGAAAATTATGTTTGTTTGGTTCTAAATTATGTTAAATAAATAAATAAAAGATAATCTTCAAAATGAAGACAGAATATATTTGGATTTTTTTTTTTTTTTTTTTTTTGCAAGCCTTTAGTGGAACATGTTTATACATCCACTAACAGTAACTTAGAGGAAAATAGACATATTTAATATATTTAATTCCAAGAAGTAGATAATGTGGAATGTTAATTAATAATTGCTATGAACTGATATAAATTATGTTTTAATAATAACAAATACTGCACTCATAAACTTATGTTCATTTATTATTTTACTCTTATTTATTATTACTTTTAATTATTAAAGATGTTGGGTTTCCTTTGGGTATAGTTCAATACAAAAAAAAGAAAAACTAAAAACAGTCTCCTTCCATTGCAAATGCCAATTGCTTTGATATTTTATTATGCAAACAAATTCATGCATTTTCTAAGTTTGGCTTAATTTATCCAGATATTTTTGGGGGCTGTTGTATGTGCTTGGTTTAACTCTATCCTAATTAGACAGGAAGGAGAAGTAACTAGGGTCATACAGTACTTGTAAATGACTAGGCCAAACATGTACCTGTGTGTTGTTGTGGAGCATGCCGTTTTGTTGTGCTGAGTTGCACCTTCAACCATTAAACCCAGCAGCTCATCTTCTCCAGAAACTGGTGGTGAAAATAAAAGTTTAGATGAGTTTGAGAAAGTGTAAACAATGTAGGATGTTTCTGTTTGTCTTTTAAGTAAACACTGTTGATTTACTCTTTATGGAGGTTTCCATAATGATTCGATTACTGAGAAGGCACATACTACAGTGCCTTTAAAGTTCTCTGGAGGGGAAAAAAGTGCGTGGTTAAAAATTTATAGCTGCATATTTTCACAACAGACATTCCTCGAGGCATTTGAAAACAACATAGCAAGATTTTATCGGTGTAGCTTGAATTCAAATGTATTTTTTTCAACAGCCTGTTTGCTATAAATTGCATTTCCAAATCTGCTACAAAAGTAAATGATTCCCGAATGTGCCTGTCCAAACCTAACCTGAGCTACTGGATATTTTTAATTTTGTTCTACCTGGTTTTGTTTTAAGGAGTGACCACAATGTCACCAAGGAGACAGGAAAGGAAAAATGATGGAGGTTCATTCATATTGATAATCAGCTGTCATAAAGGAGCCAGAGTGAGTGATGGCGGCCGTTCTGCTCAGCTGCATTTGGTTAGTGGCTATATTTACGATAACATCCTCCTGCATATACACACTCAGCAGTACGTGTCTTATATAAATGTACCATTTCTTATATTTAGGGTGTGAACAGAGGGTGAATCTTCAGAGCATGGCAAGTTTCTTCTACAAATGTTTTTGAGCGAATGAATGATATCTGGTTTGTGACTGTATTGTTTTTTTTGAGTCGAGATTCACAAGTTGCTGATCTGATTTTTCCCTGAAGATTTCTAATCTGCACTGATAGCCAACAGCAAGCATCAACACAGGCCAGAACATCTCTGGAACCCTGCTGTTGGGGCATCATACTTATTTAAGTGACAGAGAAGGTGTGGACACAGTGAAGGTCAGGCCTCCTATTTCTCTGATTGAGTATTGAGCTCAATATTAGAGGACGATGCTCGGAAATGACCTGTTATTTAGACAATGATAGCATTGTGCTATTGCTTGCCCATGAAGACCCTTACATGCATAAGACAGATACATGTACCAACTTACAGATTCCTATCATGTAGACTCGAATACTGTATACAGACACACACTTATCCTCTCGTCGATTTGGGAAAGTGACAGTACCTGGGACAATCCTCTTACACGTCTGCATTTGGGTGCTTGGTTTGTTTCCGTGGTGCATTAACAGGTCAAGTAATTACGGGACTGGGAGTAGGCTGTTTGGGTCAAAAAGCAACACACACACACTCACACACTCAACTCAATCATGCAGTCCTTGACCCTGCAGCAGCGAGAGGATGCATCTCCCAGATCAGCACAGCGACCCAGCAGATAAGAAATGATGAATGCAGATTGTTCTGTGGCTGACACTATCATCAGTCTGTGGTGACTTAGTAGCAGCAGGAGTCTACACCCTGGGCTCCGGGCGTCCGTGAGTGATGACCACTCCTACAGCATGCTCGGCGACATACTAGTGGCTGCCGTGTATGAAAACCAAATACCAATCCTCTATCAAACGCCTCCGGAATTGCTTCTTTATCTCTGTCTGCAACTGTATGACAAAGAGAGACATCAGCTTGCCGCTTTTAATCTATTAGTATTCCTCGGGAAGAATGCTTTTTTTTTTATTGTGTGTACTGTGTTTTGTAGCACAGTGCTCATGGTTTGCTTAATAGTGGGAACTGAGCCATCAACCTTCAGTTTTACTATCTCTGAGGCTGAAACGATTGGACAAAAATTCATTATTTTCTCATTATTTGCTCACCTCCTTTTTTCTTTTTTTTAAATAGTGTAATAGATGCTCTTTTTTTCATCTAATTGAGCTTTCAAGTCTATAAAAGAACACAGAAGTCTTAAAAGTGATCCATACAACAAAATCTTCAGCCATCTATCGCAATTCAAATCGCATTTTTGTATTATTAATATTATTAGTAGCAGTAGTAGTATTGCAGTATCTTGAAACAATGAAGACCCAATTAAAAGCGATTATAACCGTGACATCAAATCCAAAACTAAGCCAAACAAAAGAAAAAAATAAAGAAGAAAGCTTATTTTGTGCATTTTAAATCAAAGGATAGATTTAAGACTTCACAGTTTTTCTTGATTTGTTATTTCTCTTTTCTGGTGCTGTTTAAAGGTAGTGACTTATTTGTATCTTAAAATTAGTAAAAGTATATATTTTTTTCCATTTCCCATTTACATTTGACAATAAATAATTAGGCCTGTGTATAATTATCATAATAGGCCTATATAGAATTAGTAAATTCACAATATACCTTGCTTTAAACTCAACATCATTATCATGAAGATAAACATCTTGAGTTGCATTTCAATGTAAATTCATTTCTTTCATCACTGCAGCCAACTGAATTCGATGCGCATTAACCAGATCCGTGCATGAATCATTCGGACTGGTATTGTGAACTGAATCAACTGATTTAATGAAACCTTCTGTCTCAGAAGAATGCATCATTCACGAGGTAGATGTAATGCTGACTTTTTTGACATTTTACTGGGTTAGTAGTCATTCCAGGGAAGTCAGTGTTTAAGATTTCACACTTTACATTTGTAACCCCTGGGCTCACGTTTCTGATTTGCATATTTATGAGACCAGTAACACTGATTATTGAACGATTACAAATCGCCACATGTACTCATCATGTTTCACTAACTCTTTGTAGATGTAGGAAATGTCACTATGAAGAGGTAAGCATTGCTCAGTGTATGACTGGTTGTCTGCTTCTAGCACTGTTCACTCTTGGCACTGCAGGGTTTCATAACCCTGGGTTTAAAAGAGGATAACCCACGGGCATAATTACTTACACTAACTGTGTGTAGAAATGATCACATCCAGCTTCTTAGCAGGTGGCTATTCTTTCTGTTATATGTTAGTTTGTGTAATTTTTTTACTCATAATCTGTGGATATGATTGTGTCCCTCTGTTCTACCCACAAAAAGATTTTCTGCCTTTCTCCCAAAACTTGATTTATTAATGCTAAATTCCCTTTTATCTCTCTCTTTTAAATAAAAATGCAATGGGCTCCCCATGCAAATAGACATATCGATTATTTTTCTGATTATGTATCTATAATAAATGTTTTCATGCACTACCAAATATAATGTAAAGTATTTGTCTGGAAGAATAGTATTTTATTTATAAAAAGACCATTATTAGGTCTATTTTCCTTCAGCTCCCTATGGAATACACTGTTCTCTAGTTCAAAGAATGGGATTATTTATTCATTGTTTACATCAGCACTTTGAGCAGCTTATGAAATAGAAATGTTCTTATGGCACTCATCCACGTGTTTGACCAGCTCTCTTTTTTATTATTTTGCTCCACCGCTTTATTGTTCCCACTGTTGCTTACCATTCTCTTTCTTTCTCTATCTAATGGGGTATGAACATATTAAACATTTGGGATATTTTTCATTAGAATCTGAAAATAATGTTTTTGACAAGAGGCTCAAACTAATGTCTGAAATTTAATATTCTTCTGTGACTTAGATTTCCTATTAAATTCCTCTCTTTAAGCTTTATTGGTTAATGGAAAATATCTACATTCCCTTTTTTGAACAGGATGCATTTGGCTGATTATGAGCTGTATGTTGCATGTCCTGTTCTTGAAGAGGGTCAAAGATTTGGCTGGGATTGTAACCGAACCCAAGAAAATAACAGTCACCTTAGGTAAATATGCAAGATTTGAATTAGGAGTTCATTTTGCACGCATTCAGCTTAAATTATGTGAGACTGGTGGTTAGAGTTTTGGAAACATATTTGGGGAAATTTAACATGTTTTTCTCAGCTGTTTAAAGCACAATTTATTGCAGTGGATCCACTGGTGAGCGAGTGATGTAAAAATAAATGTGTTTTTTAATTTATTAATACATCTGTTTTGATGAAGAAACATCTACATCTACATCTTGGATTGCCTGAGGGTGAATACATTTTAATAAACATTTTCATGTTTGGCAAAAAAATACAAAATAAAAAATAAATCAACATTTGGACATTTATAGTTCTATTGAGAACCTCCTTGTATACTTTAAAGAGTGATTTTGAGACATTTTTGAATAAGATGATTTTTTACACTAGTAATGGTACTGATTTTATTATTTTACTTTTGAATTGTCCTCAAAACATCTGAACTATATGAAAAAAGAAAACATATTTGCTGGAGTTTTATTGTTTCCTAAAGACCTCTATTTATATCCGTCACACTTTTTACTTCAGTTATTATGGTTTTTAAACATCTTATAAAACCAATTGAAGATTTGTGTAATTGCACTCAATGGGCCCTATTTTAACGATCTAAACGCAAAGTGTAAAGCGCACGGCGCAGGTGCACTCAGGGCGTGTCCAAATCCACTTTTGCTATTGTAATACTCGGATTTGCGGGTCTTGAGGAATTCGTGCTTACCGAGTATTATGCGTGGGTTCTTGGCTATTTGCTGTATCTGTCGTGGTCATTTGATAGTGGAGTCAGGACAAGTCTTCTGTGCTCAGAACTCTTCTCTTAACTAACTTGTCATCGTTCCACCAGATTTTCTCGTGGTCTTTTTTTTCTCTTCCTATCCTTTCTCCTCCCCTCTCCCTATCTTGACGTGTTTTCCTTTCCCTCACGCTCGCGATATCTCGCGTACTATCTAACTTTATTTAAACCTTCCCATTTCAATTCTTACACTATTTTAACGACGGAAAAACGGTTGGCGCTCCCGGGCGTATGGTCTAAACGGGTTGTCCCTATTCTCTTAATGAGTTTTTGGGGCGTAACGTGCAATAAACCAATCAGAGTCTCATCTTCCATTCCCTTTAAGAGCCAGTTGCGCTCATGCCATGACGGATTTGCACAAAGACAGAACTCATCTCCAAGCTGAAACAGATCTGCTCGTGTGCGAGCAAACAGCCTAATTCTGATACATGTGATTACTATCCATTATGGCATATATATATATATATATATATTTACTAAGCCTACAAAAATCTTATACTGCAATCCTTTAATTTTTAATATTTGGCATGTTTGTGTGCTGCTGTACGTCCCTGTGTTTAATAAGCAGCGTGTAGAAATACTAATAAATACTAGTAGAAATGCTTTAAATAACAAAGAAAAAACATTGCGCCAGACTTTAGACCAGGTTTGAGTTGGTCTATGGTGCAGTCTATTTTCAGCTCCTTAAAATAGCAATGCTCCAGCAATGCGCCTGAACACACCTCTTTTTTTAGATGGGCGCATAAATGAGCGCAAATGCATTTGCAAATTAAACAACGTGGCGCTGGACGGGAAAATGTGAACGGCCACGGACTGAAACTAGCAAACACACTTGCGCTGCGCCTTGCGTCGCATTGCGCCGGGTGTAGATGATAGGGCCCAATATCTTACAGTTACCGAGGTATAGACCGTGTGACAACAAATATATATATATATATATATATATATATATATATATATATATATATATATATATATATATATATATATATATATATATAGATATATCATATAATGCCATCCTCCTGCGCATGCAGCACTGTTTTTGCCAGCTTCCTGTATAGCTCCCTTTAGTTGTGACACAGGTTTCATTGTGCCAGTATGATACAGCGTTTGCATCAGGATGAGCTGGCAAGCTATCTCCCAGATAGTCTGTGTGTTCATACACCATCTCCTTTCTCGTAGATCAGACAGCCATTTCATAATGATGGAGAGCTTGGACTTGACTGTATTACACGAGCAAATTGCTTTCTGATAAGAATGGAGAAGTCGTTTACTCACAGTAGAGTGGGGGCTTCACCATTCTCAAAATGAGAAATGATTGTGTGTGGAGGAGAATGCAAAATCCCTCCATAGACGGTCATGGAAGAAACTAACAAGTGGATAGCATCCACTTGATGGCATTGATTATGTGTGATAATGTGGGTAGGTGCATAATGTCCCCCACAGCCGTTATTGTATCATTTCTCCATTGCCATTTTCATCTCAGTCAAAACTAAATTGATAAGGGTGGCGTTTCATTGATTCATTCAAGATACCTTGAATTCAGCTCCAGCTAGTCTGGCATTCGAATTATTTAGGATTAGATTAGTGAACTTAAAAGAAGTCCAAAATTCCCATCCAGAGCCCGACAGCTGTCAAAAGCTGCAAAGTGTTCCAGGCTCCTTTTATGGTTCAAAACACTTTCAGGGGAAATTCAAAAGATGCTTTAATAGAGACATTTCCCCCCATTTTTAATCAAATGTAATTTGAACTTTGAGAAATTCTGTCATGGTGTGATTCTATAATGACTTTTGCCGGTTAGATACTCGTATAAAGGAAACAAAACACATGGGGATTTTGTTAATTTAAAGGCAAAATAACATTCTAAGCAAGCTAACACTAATTCATAATTGCAATATCAGAATCCTTTTTTTGGGT
Source organism: Carassius carassius (assembly GCF_963082965.1). Classification (NCBI taxonomy): domain Eukaryota; kingdom Metazoa; phylum Chordata; class Actinopteri; order Cypriniformes; family Cyprinidae; genus Carassius; species Carassius carassius. The sequence goes on from NC_081785.1 coordinate 13,470,895, forward strand.
ATTTGCAGAACACTTATAATTCTGAAAGATGTTGAAATGTCTGTCTAATAATAAAAATTCAAAGTGATTACCACAATCTCTTTCCATTTTCTCCAGACTGCCACTTTTACCATCGTAGAGCATCTGTCTGAGGCATTAGAACATACAGTTTTCTTGCTGAGGTAAAACACTGAAATATCCGTGACATGCATAATGACCTGAAATGAAACATTTGTGAAAACATAAGGAGAAGAGACAGAACCACATCTTTCACACCCTGAATGGCTGAAGCATTCTAAGCTACAACACTCTCTTTCAAATTACAGGTATGCTGAAACATTGCAGGCTTCCCGGTGGACACTATGTTTCCAGTCAGAAACTCCAAAAGTGTTTTCACTCAGTCTCCACTGTTACTTATGAGCACATTATTTCTCCCTCAGTGGGATATAATGTGGGATGATATGTTGGCCTTGTCATCTCTCATTTGATAAATGCTCCATCCTCAGCTAATGGAAGATTTCTCACAGCTTCAGTACGCCATAAAACTTCTCGGAAGCTCTTACAACTGTATAACCTTAGAGTGGGATTAAAACATCTAAACCTTCACCCTTCAGTATTATATATGCAATGATGGATCCGCTTTACTTCAGCTACTTGCTAGCACAATAGTGTTTAATTATATTAATGCCTCATCAGTTTGACTGGGCCTTGATTAGTTAAAACCAGATCAAAAGCCTTTAAAATAAATTTTTCATATTGTAAACTTTCATACATCCAAACAGAGAAATGCAGTGTGGTAAAATGTCCATAAATGTTTATTCAGCAATTATGAAATTATAAAACCTGAATATGATAATCCGGTTTAAAAGGATGTGATCCAATGAACCCACCTTCTGAGTGTGCTTATGGCAAACACTTTCTACAATCTTTCTACAATCTCCAATCTTTCCACTTTGTCATGTATGTATATTTGTCTTTCATAGAACTGCCTTGTCTTTACTTTACACTAAGCTTAACATTAATGCAGAATATCACATCTTGCGTTGTACTTCCAAAGTAAAAAAAATTCTGGTACATCTACTTGCACATAATTAGGTTTATTTATACTACGTATTTATTTATAAATATTGTTTGTGTTTTATGGTGTGTTTCTAGAAGGATGCATGAAGAGGTAAAATTGTGTATATTAATTTCTTTCTGTATACTCAAGTGTGAATATATTGCCACCTAGTGGGGGTGATTGGATGTTATGGGTGGAAAAGAACACTCATTTCAATAATTTAAGACCATGAGTGAATATACCATTTTAACTATATAGCACTTTGTTAAGAGTCAAGTATATACTGATTAGATAAATTGTCATTGGCACAACGTATTAAAGTAAAAAGCAAGTCATGTTTCTCAAGCTCTTTAGAATAAGCATCTTCTGCTATTAACAATATATTTCCATTTTCCATCTTCAATGAAATGTTGCTTTATGTTAAAAAGTCACGCATCGAGGCAGATGCTGAAGTTGAAGAAACACTGATTCTGGACCATTATGGTGTCTGAAAGACAGGAGTTGATTCTGAATGAATTTAACCGGGGTCAGACAGACATACAATGTTTACTCATTCTGACATAATATATTTACAGTTCATATACAATTCTCACCTCACTTTCAGGATATATATAAACATTAGCTAGCATGAAGTAACTGTGAAAAAGCGTTTATAAATCTTAGTTGATTTTAAGTCAGAAAGAGCTTTATTTACACACACAACGAATCTGAGTGTTTACTAATCATGTATCATTAAAATCAAAAGGTGCATCTGTTAATGTTACGTAATGGACCTGAGCTAACATGAACAGTTAATTAACATTAATAAAGATGAATAAATACTGTAACAAATGTATTGCTCATTGTTAGATAATATTAATGCATTAATTAACTTTAACTTTTTGGACCTTATTGTAAAATGTTACCCAAACAATAAAATAACAATAAAATAATCGAATACAACAATAAATGTTATCCTTAATGTTAGAATTGTATATGACTGATATTAAATATTTTTAATAATAATTATTATTATTATTTCATTTTTTATTTGGGTCTCCAATGAATCTATGAAAAACGAGTTCACCTTGTCGGTGATAACTTTTTCTCAAGTGAGGAATTTGTCTTGTTGGTATTTTAATTGCTTAATCCTATGTTTTCCTTTGGAATTTACTGAAGTTTCCCGGGTTTAAAACCCTTTTCTGTCTTTTCCAGAAAGGAAAATCCAGAAAGCTTGGATCTTCAAACCATTGTTTATAATGCACTGTTCGTTTGGTCAGGGAGGACAGACCGTTAAAGGCAACAGAGGAGAGGCAGAGGTCTTCATAGTTCAGCAGCTCCAGGCTGCTCAGGCCAGACTGCATCTGGAGTCACTCCTGTGTGAAAGACAAGATAGGACGGGTGATGACTCTGCTGAAAGTCTTTTCTTCACCATATTTTTCTTTCCTGAAAGCATATAAACCTGGATCATGTCCACATGCTCTGATTGGACACAAAAATAATTATCAGGGGGAATCCAAAATTTTGGCCCCATTCTCAAGGAAAGGTGTTTTGAGTTGGGCAGGCGCCTCAACAATGCCATGAAGAAAAGTTTTATAGCTAGGATTTTTTTCTTCATGGTAATGTAGTGTGGTAAGACTGACAAGTTGCGAAATAGCAGCACTTATCTCTGATATCGAGGCTCTCTTGACCTCACAGTCAGTTGTCTCAAAGATAAAAGTGAGCTGGTCAGACAGCAACACATTGACGGATGACAAGCCTCTGGAGGTGTTGTAAAGCCCCCAAGTGAGTGTCATCAGAGCTGTGCCATCAGTGCACTGAACCGATCCACGCCAGCCACAATCTGTTGCAAGACTTTTGCTGTTGCCTTTTAAACAAAAATAGACTTTAATTTCCTTTGGTAAAGAGTTTGCAGAAATCTGAGTCATAGAATTTTTGGAGGACAATAAAACTGCTTGGTCTCTTAAAGTAAGCGCAGTTTAAACAAACATTCAGTTTGTCGCAATCAGAGATAAATCCAAACTCATGGATCCAAATTTCTTCCGGTAACATTAGTTGAATCTCGGACATGGTTTCATTTAACAAACGGCAACATGTTTACTGCACATCTATTTCCTACACAGATCATTTGGTATTCTCTCCAAATATACTGAACAAAATTATAAACGCAACACTTTTGTTTTTGCCCCCATTTTTCATGAGCTGAACTCAAAGATCTTTTTCTATGTACACAAAAGCCATATTTCCCTCAAATATTGTTCACAAATGTGTCTAAATCTGTGTTAGTGAGCACTTCTCTTGCCAAGATAATCCATCCACCTGCACATTTTAGAGAGGCCTTTTATTGTGGCCAGCCTAAGGGACACGTGTGTAATAATAATGCTGTCTAATCAGCATCTTGATATGCCACACCTGTGAGGTGGATGAATTATCTTAATTAGCAAAGGAGAAGTGCTCACTAACACAGATTTTAGGCAGATTTAGGCCTTTTTTGTACATAGAAAAAGTCTTAGCTCTTTGAGTTCAGCTCATGAAAAATGGAGGCAAAAACAAAAGTGTTGCGTTTATAATTTTGTTTAGTGTACATACTTCTTACACACACTAACTTAACTAGGCTGGCGTTCTTTTGAATCGGATCTTTTAAAGTAATACATTGAACCGGTTCACTAAACCATTCTAAAAGAATAATTTATATTGAAAAACTGGAATGTCGGAAAAAGTGTGTTACTACTTTGAAAGTATACATGTTATATCCGAAATATTATTAAAGAGGTGTATATTAACTTTTCCAGCATGTTCGAATTTACAGAATTGTTTGAAACAATTATTTAAAAAGAACTGTCCGAAGAACCGATTCACTGAAATGAACCACTCACTTCCTAGGGGGGCATTATTGACGGAAGTGACGCAGTCCTTACGCGACGCGAGACGTTAGCCGCGCTTTATCCGGGAAAATTCAAACGAGTTTATGTGGTTAGCGAGTTGGTTTTTTGGGTTTTTTTTGTGTTGTTGGTTCTTTTTGTTTCACTTTGTGATGTGTAATCGATTCGGGAATCGGGTTTGTCGACGGAGTATTTTCGTTTTAACATTAATATTTTACAGCTAACGTTAGACTGGATTTAGAGAAGTGTTTATAGTTTAAATCGATAAAGATGTTTATAATACTAATGTTGCGTGTATAAATACAAAAACTGTGACAGGTTTTTCATAGAAAGTGTCCAATTTTATAGACGAGAGACAGTCTTTATAGACGAATCAATTTTTCGTTTTTAGTTTCTTTTGTTAATTAAATTTTGCTCTTCGCATCTTAACGTTGACTTTGATGAGAACATGGACCACTGTGGGGCTGGAAACATTTTCTAATAATACAACAATGTATCATCATCTGCAATACTATTTAATAGCTCCTGAAGCCCCTAAGCCTGGTGATATGATCACACCAGTGAAAACCATACCTAAAGTAGCTCACAATTGGGCAACTGGATCCAGCAGAAAGATTTCAAACCGAGATGTGTTGGTGATGAACTCCACTGCACAGAATGCTGAAGAAAACAGCCCAAATATCCCATGTGAGCTCAGCAGCATCAATCCCATGGCAGAGGTCGCCCCTCTAGATAAAGTGGACATGATGCTGAAAGGGTGCAGCGAGACGCCAGCAAAGATTTTTGCAAGAATGAAGGCAAAAGTTCAGAGACAAAATTCGGAGGGGCCTGGGGAAGCCTCTGATCATGTAAGCATCAGAGAAAGCCGTGACCGTGTCCCCTCAAACCCTGTAGCCCAGACCTCTCAAAAGACTAACGCAAACCAGGAGACATATGTGTTAGCCCTCTCACCTCCACAGTCACTGAGAGGAGATGCACAAGCTGGAGAAATGGACTTACCACAGGATACCCATTCCATCAATCTTCATAAAGTGCCTGGAAGACAACATGAAACCTTTAATATGGAGTCAGAGTCATTTATTGGTTAGTGCTCCATTTATTTATTTTTCAGATGTCCTACATATTGATGAAAATAAATTCTACTACAAATATCCCTTTTCTTTTTCTAGAGCCCTATGTTTTACTTGAGAATATACCTGGGGAGATGTTATCAGAGATGAAAGAAACACGAAAGCAAATGCCAGAGAATCTTTATAACAGAAACAGACGTATGATTTTAATATTATTATTTTAGTAATTGCTGTTGTTTGGCATTTAAGGACAGTTATATACAGTGTGACCTGACTTATTTATAAAAATCTGTTTGTATTCGTTTTTCTCAAGAGCCTCATATGCTGTTGAACAAGGTGGTTCCTGATGACATGTTAGCCCAGATTCAGCGGAAACCCATCACCTATGTCAGCGGTTCAAAGGAAATCAGAAATAAAGGTATGATTTTTAATTTCACTCTTTATTACTGATAAAATTAGAGTGGTTTCAAATAATGTATATGTCTGGATATTAATCTTTTTTTAATGACTTAATACTGATGCTCTGTTTATGATGACAAGTATTTGCAAAATCAGACAGAAATGCATAACTCTTAAGTTAGTTCTTATTTATATGTTTATATGTATGAATATATGTGCACTGGAAGCTTCTGTCACCACGACACATTCTGTGTGTGTGAAAACATACTTGACATTAAGTATTATTCAGAATTTTACTTAAAACTGGGTTACAATGCAGACTTAAGAAAAATAGCTATCATAAAAAGAACAATAAGACCCTGATCATTACACAGCTCTGTTCCTATTTAATTGCAGGTGGTGTTGTATTTGGTGAGAGGAGCATTGCAATAGAAAAGGACAGTGAGGAAGACCTCCAAATAGACACATCCAGTAGTCCTGAGTCTGAGTCTGATCCGTTTGGTCAGTCTGCTTGCACAGAAGTGGTCCCTGGACTCCCTCAGCCTCCTCATAATCTACTGGATGATCCTCTCCTGCAGCTCTGTCCTCGGGTGTTGATCCCACGAAAGACAGTGTCTGTGTTTCAGTCAAAACAACGAGCTAAACAAGCAGATGTAATTCTAGATGAAGGAACCAATGTAAGTAAAAAAAAATAGCATTTGTTTTTTTTATGGTTTTTAAAATCATTAACGAAACGAAAATGCAAAAATGTGATTTGGTGGTTTTATATTTTGTAGTTAGTACATTGTTTTTGTCTTTTAGGTGAGGGGGATTCATTTAAGAGACTGGGTTTTGAAACTTCTCAACAAAGACCTTGTGGTTGATGGTATTCGCATGTAAGATATTTGCTTTCTGCCTTTTTCCTATAAGTCAAGTTTGTTTGATTTTTTTTTTTGTTTTGTTTTTAAAGAATTGGCATAGTGGCTGCACTATAATATAATGTACAATGTATTACAGCGTTATGCTTTTTCATTAATCATCCATGAAGTTGTTTTATGTGGCTCTAAAATGATTTGTTTGATACATACAGAGATACTATGATACCTTGGCACAGCAGTTTTATCACTGAAAGAATCTCAAGCAATGTTCTCAAGACTTCATCTGGCAGAACCTATGTCCTCATTGGGAAAATGGCCAAACATCCCAATTCACGTAAGAAAATGCTTTTTAAATGTAGTTTCATAACAAGGTTCGGGAGGAGCACGTCAGATACTTAGCCTAATTAGCACAGGTGGAGCCACTTAAGATAATCAACCTTAGGGTATAAATACAGCTGAATTAGCCTACCTGTCTCCATCGACGGTTTATCAGCATCCCTCCTCCACCCCATCTCCTCCACTAGAGTTCATTTTACACTTTTATATACGGGCGGGGGGGTGTACTCTAGGTTCAGGCCATTCCTGAGCTCGGAGCCCCTTCCCCGGACAGCACGCAAAATATGCATTATAATACTTCAGCTAATTATATGTAAGTGTGAACTCGTGAAATCAAGCTGCATTACTTTGATGGTGTACATTTCATTTGACAATTTTGTTTTGACCCTTAAAGCGTTTCCAACATGGTTTTTGAAGAAGTTTCTTTTTGGGTTTCCAAAAATGTGGAAGGAGTACATGGATCAATTTTTGCGTGGTCATACAGGGTAAGTAGCCTCAACTCTGTTATTATGCTGTTTATCAAATTATAAAAATAAACTATTCTTGTTTTAGACTGCAGAAAAATCAGAAGGACAACAGTGTTGCGAAACCTCCCAATGCTAAAAATCAACAGGCCCCTAAAATCTCAACCCGCAAACTTCCCAAAATTCAGGGCAATACAATGTGTGAGTATATCATTTCAACAGTAAAGGTGACACTTATATCAGTAGACAGTTTGCAAATCTGTCTGAATGATTTATAATTGAATCAGTCATAATTAACTGATTCATTTATTGTCTTGCTGTGTTTATATTTAATTGGTGTCTGTATCAAAAATGTTCGGTTTTTGTTTAAACTATATTCATCCCCATAGGTTTGAAATGGTCACGCAAATATATATATATATATAATTTTATTTATTTTATTTTTTTTGTGGGATAGCTCCCAGTCCCATAACTCCCACTGACAACATTCAGCGGGGCAGTGCAAAAGTTTCCCGCAGTGGCCGACTCATCAAACCACCTTTGGAATACTGGAAAGGAGGGAGGATTGTTATGGATTCTGACATGAACGTCACTATCCATGAGGACTACTCTACCTCAGTGCTGTCCACGGTACTCTTCTCATTTCATTCAGCACTGCAAACAATGTCTTTGATCTCTAGTGGCCTTCACAGGGTCTTTTTATATTGTTATAGTGCATGTGGACCATTTCTTAAATTAGATTAAATTTGATGTTATTTTTCTTTCCAGCCAAAGAAACCAGTAACTATGGAAACATCACAAATCACAGAGGAACAATCATCCAGGCCTGAAACTCTGGGAAGAGGTGTGCATTGACAACACGTGTGTTTTTAAAGTGCATTTGTTTGTTTGTTTTAATTCATAATTTCACATTTGTTCGTTTTACAAAAGGGAGGCGTAACACATCTAGCAGTGAAGATGAACTGTCAGTGCCAATGAGGAGGATCAAGCAGCTTTCGAAACCCCAAAGAAAAGTCCAATCTCAGAACAATCCACCTCCAATTGAGAGCAAAACACTGAATAAACCTTCAAGAGCTCAGAAAGGACCAATAGTTATGGCCCTCAGCTCAAACTCAGGTCATGCTGTGAAACAAAAAGCTAGTCAACCTCAAAGAGCCTCTCTGAGAAAACAACAGGAAGGAAAAGAGAAAAATGCTATGGGTTCAGGGTCAGAGATGATGGAGAACACAAAGGTTGATTCAGTGAATGGTCATTTCTCACCTAGGGATGGAGCAGTGTCATATGATGATCAGGAATCGGGCTTTGAGAATGATCAGAAGACAAAGAACCACGGCAAGTTCCCAAAGCAAATTCAGGGGGAACCACAATCCATGCCTCACGACAGCAGTTGCTTACGCCGAAGTGCTCGCATATACTCCAGAGCCCTGTACTCTACTGACTCTAACAGCTCATTTGCATCTCCAGACCCTCCGAAAAGGCGACAAGGAAAAGGGTCCACACACCGTAAACTGCTAACAAAACCTCATAAAACTGAGACCTCTGTGGTGCGAGATTCTACCACCCGTAGGGAACAACCTGAACAGGACATAGTGAGAGGTTCACGTAGACCAAAAAAGATCTTGCAGCAAAACTCAGACGCTTTGGTAGGAGATACCGTTGATTTTCCCTCAGATGATGACGACAAAGAAAGAAGACGACATGACAAGAAGACCACGTTATTGTTGAGGAGGACAAGACAGAGGAAAGCTAAATCTGATCTTAAATCCAATAGACACTTTGCGTCCTCAGAGGACATGCATTCTGAGCACTCAGAGGATGAGGAAAGTGTTCAACATGCCGTTTCAAATAACAGAAGATCAAAGAAATATGAAACCGGAAAAGCAAACACAAGAAGCAGAAAGCCACAAACAGAAAACAGCAATAAGCATGAAGAAGATGAGCTATTAGATGGAAAATGGACTGAAGAAGAGCTACAAAAACTACATGAGTAAGTTTTAATCTTGAATTATGAATTCTATTGTTATTATTCTTTTTTTTTGGGGGGGGGGGGGGGGTAAGTTTACTTGGTTTTTTACAGGATAAGAAAAAAGTGGTTGTAAGAAATTCCATTATTTTATGGAATACCGTCATTCCTTTGGATGCATAAAATGTAGACAGCTCATGAGAGCACTGTTTATTTCTCTGGACAGGGCTGTCAACTCATTACCTAAGCACAAGAGCGGTTACTGGGCAAATGTTGCATATGTTGTCGGCACTCGTTCGGCTGAAGAGTGTCAGGAACAGTATAATTCCAATCAGAAGACCAACAAAAGAACCAGAATAAAAGCACAAAAGAAACCAGAAGCAGATGAGGAGCCAGGTTTCTATACTTTACTGTATAATTTGAAGGGTTATGACAGTTTTTACAGATTTACAAATTCATGCATTTGAAAATGAAAAAAAAAAAACAATCTCTGATCTTGCTTTTTCTCACAGGAAAGGAAATAGTTGAAATAACTGCTAAAGCTGGAACACTAAAAAGGAGACAGCAGATGAGGCATTTCTTGGATCACATGCCCAAAGATGACCATGATGATGTGTTTGCCAACTCACCAATGCACAATAAGCAAATCAAGGTGATTTTGTTGTCGATTGATTTTAAGCCAGATGCTCTAAGCCAGGGCTATTCAATTAGTTTCATTCGAGGGCCGCATTATCAAATCGAAAAGTTGAGGTGGGCCGGTGGGTTGGTTTGGGGGTTTATCTTATTTATTGAAACATAACAGTTTCAATAAATAAGCTAAAGTAACCCTAAAGAAGTGTGGTATTTACTTGGAAATGTGGTACCCAACAGTATGCAAATATATAAAACCATAATAAATAAAAACTTGATAATTTACAGCTGTGTACAACTATTTTCCTTGGAACAAATAAATTATTTATACAAACTTATAGCTGTTGGTGAGAAATAATAATTATTTTATTTATAATTGTTATGCTTAAATGAAAATATTCTGACAGTGAGACTTGTTAACCACAGGCTCCCACTGTATAAAAAATGCCTAAACACAAGTTAAAAACTATACGCACCTTTACAAAGAAACTGACATAATTTCATAACAAGCATTAAATATATATTCCTCTACCCACCTAATAAAACTAATGCAATATAAATCACTATATTTACTATTAAACTATATAATATTATAGTATATATTTACTATATTTATTTATTACTACATAGTATTCAATATAAATATTGCACATTTCTGCCCAACCATGGTAAATTACTACAGTAAATGTGGTAAATGTTTGTAAGGGTGATTAGGGGATTTAAAGTCTTCTAATTTCGGTCATGCCACAATGTTTCTCCTGCTTTCCTCAACAGTCTTGTTGGGAATGTTGAGGCTGTTTCATCCGATTTAATACTAATTAAATCATCGAGTGATTTGTGGTTTGTAACAGAAATGTTTCTGTCGAACTGAAACGCTTCCACTGGTTGTCGCAACGCTGTTTAATATTAGTGTGTCCGGGACCGGGAGTAAACGCAACTCCGCGCTGGGCCGTGTTTAAACAACTAGTGAAACAACTGAAAACATCGCTATTTGTTGTAACTGTACTGAACGAGAAACCGCTTCAGATGATTCAGTTACGGAGCGGTCCGAATGAATCCGAATAGTTTTAGACCGTTATGCAAGCGCGTTTAGAAAGAATCGAACCAAAAGAATGATTCATTCACGAAGGATTGGTAGCCTATCGCTGGTTCAGTCGACATAAATTCGGGACACATATAATAACTGCTGAAATATTCAAAACATTTCTCAGGTCAATCGGAGCGAAAAGAGGAGGAGGGAGGTTGGTGCCGTCGGGCCGCATGGAGATGATTGGCGGGCCGCATGTGGCCCGCGGGCCGCCAATTGAATAGCCCTGCTCTAAGCTGCACATTTAGACCTGATAAAGGCCCCTGTCTGAGTGATACCATATCTTGTCTATACCCTATGAAAATATAACCTGACATCTTCTTTAGTTGCCTGTATTCGCTGCAAATGGAGATGAAAATTTCAGCCTGCTTCAAAACCCTCAGACGCCGAGTTCTAGCATTTCAACTGCTGCTAAAACCCCTCAGTGTCTGCACATTAGCCCAGGAATGCTGGGATCCATCAACAAGTACGCTTTCATCTCGACTGCCAAAGCTATTTTTAGTGGACGGATGCTGAGAGCACTCATCAGGCTTAATGCCTCATTTTTCAAAAATGCAGATGTCTAATTTGGGTCTTTGTATAATAAACCATCAATTTTTTTTATTTTAAGGAATAACATGGACAAGTACATATTCCATTTTCAGAAGAACAAGAAAGGACGGAAACGGGGCAAAAAGGCAGCACCAATAGTAACAATCTCAAAATCTTACTTATCTTTAATGTTGTTACCATAAGTGATCCAACTGGTTTTTATATGTTTTATTGATCGTAACATGTTCTGTTTTTTCCACCTGTTAATGATGATGCAATATTCTTCTTGTGTAGGACAAGCTTACACCAACTCCAGTAGTCAAGAAGACTCTAAAGAGATGTGTTGGTATGCAAGTTACATTTTAGAAAACACAAACATGCTACAGCATATGGAGTTAAAAAATGTTGTTTATCAATATTCACCCCCCCACTGTGTTTTCAACAGCTGAAGATGATGACTTTGTGGTGTGGAATATGCTGTCAGATAAAGATATCCCATCCAGAGCTGATGATAGTGACGAGGAGGATGATTATTTTATGGAATACTGCTGAGTTTCACTATTATGGTATAGCATCATAGTTTAAAATGTATCTTAAATCCGTTCGTTTCAGTGCTGTTAATCACATTATTTTACAGTGTTTTAGCTTCTCATTTTCCCAATAGTTTTTAAGTGTTTTGGTTTGTCAAACACCAGTGCTCATGAAATGTTTGCTAGCTGTAGCTTACAAAACATCTCATATGAAGAGTTTTAATTTCCCTTGTTGAGCCAGTTCTTTTACAATGCAGTGTTTATCAGCGGGTTGTATATATATTTTTTTTTATTTGCCGTTCATAATCTGTGGAGGTTATACCATAAAATTCTAATGAAAGCGTAAAAATGTATCTGGTGTAAAAGAAGTTGAAAAGGCAACATTTTAGATTCTTTTATTTGATTATAGAGTAAATAAATATATAAGCAAATACAATGAATGAACAAATAAAACGGTTTAAGCTTAATCTTTGTCCACCAGTTTTACTCGAGTATGCTGTGCTAGCGGTACAGCTGTGGCTTTCTTTGTCATGTTCATTCAAGTTCTTTATAAATATATTTTTTTGGAAAATGTCTCTGTTGGTCTTTTAGTTTTCTGCTGTTTTTGAAATGCCGTGTAATAGCATATTAACAGTTAATGCCTTTATATTTTCATCTTTTTATCTCTAAACTAAACTTATACTATTCTTGCACCAACACCTTTTATATACTATTGTTCCACCCTCTCTCTCTGAACCATAGAATGTATTTAGATAAGCTATTTTTGATACAGTAACTTTTTGGTATGCTTTGGAGTCCACTCCTACATTGAAAAATCCTGCCTAATGGGTAGCTTTGCTATAATGTCCATAAATGCTGCCTAGGTAGGTAGCTATCTATTAACCAAAAATGCTGTTCAGGTACGCAGCTATTCTGTAATGCAGATAAATATAGTTTCATAAGGTAGATATAATAGCCAATAAAAAATAAAAGTAGGTTTTTTTTGTTTTTTTCTCGACATGCAGATGTCTTGTTATATTATACACAAACAGTCAACTTGAATAGGATATACCTCTCTCCCCTGACACTACAATTGATGGATTTAGCAGGTAATACACATTTTGCTCAGGATATTCTTATTTTAAAGACAGTGATTCGCTGATTTTGAAGATTTATCTCGCTAGCATGTCAGAGTATTAGTTACTTAGCATTGGATAAACGCTAGCTTTAGTCTAAAATACCTGACACTTAATAAATCACGGACAATTACATGTATGTTTTGGCTTGTGACATACGTTTAGTCAAAAGTAAATGTTAGAAGAGAACTATCTTTGGGTGAAGTTGGCAGCAAATCGGATTAGTCCTGTTCATTTAGTCTGGAGACGGCATCTGACGTTACTGTAAATCAATAAATCAAATACTTTTTTATGAAAACGTTTGTATTTACTTATCCAGTGGATATTATTTAATTTGTATTATTTGCAGTGGATTTTATTTGATTAGAAAGCTACATGTTAACAGAGTAGCATAAAACACTTATAATATGCATATTAAATTCACACTGAAACTGAACATAATGGACATAATCCATACTTCATAGCAGCGACATAACTACTTTTGGAAGAAGGGATGTTTCATTTATAATAAACCCTTTATAAACTGGCATGTTCGCACACACTTGCACATTCAGATTACATGAAGTTATGAAACCAGACATGTAATGAAGTCCTTATAAGTAAATGCAGATATGTAGAGTCAAATGAATTGCATAAGTTCTTTTTTAAAACATCTTTAGTGCATCCTTTGTGGCTGTTTTCAATCCTTCAGATGGCACAGACCCCCGAATGTGGTCGTCCTTGTTCAAGGGACACCCCATCCTAAAAGTTAAAAGGCAGCTATATATTTTCATTTATAAAGTCCCAATCTGTACTGTGAAAACAAAAAAAAAATATTATAAGTATGTGCAAAATGTTATTAGAGAATTTAGTTTCTATTTCATTTTATTATTATTATTATTTTTTTTCCCTACTCACCATAGTACTGTACAAGGTTGTTTAAGTTAACTAAAACCATTTAAAATAATAATTACTTAAAAGAGAATAAACATTTACTGAATTAAATTAAATAAAAAAAATCCAAAATTAATTTTATTTTAGCTAGTTGCCACAGCAACAATTTTCTTTTTCATTTAGTTTAACCCAATGTACTAAAATAGCGAAAACTATAAGTGAAAATAAAATGTAAAAAAAAACAACTTAAAATGAAAACGAAAACTGAATTAATTGTTTATTTGCTTGCTTATATATTAATTTTTATAATGTATCTGTATTCACTTTTTTTGTTTTAAACACTGTTTTTCTGTAAACTTTTAGGGGTTTTAAGTTAAACTTGTGGTTTATGTCAGGAAGGATAAGGTGTCTGGAATGTGAGTGGCGCTGCGGTCGAGCTCTCAGGTGAAAAGCTGGAGTGTGAGAAGAGACAGGAAGATGGAGCAGGCTCATAGTTTATTGCTGAACAAGGAAGCCTGCAATCAACTACAATAGCACCAGAGGGCTGAGTTTGTCTTCGAGTGGCTGCGTTTCCTCAAGAAACTACTCGCTGGCACAGACCGGGTGAGTTGAGGGTGCTGACAATAAGCTCTCAGTTTGAGAAGAGACACTTCTGTCTGTCTCTTTCTTTCTTTCTTTCTCTCTCTCTCTCTCTCTCTCTCTCTCTCTCTCTCTCGAGCACAAACACATGCAAGCCTCTTTGAACAGACTGATTATTTGTCTGCCTTTCCACCGGCTGTTTCTCAGCCTGGAATGAACTAGTGATCTGTCTGTCTGGTTCTTATTGGTGAAGTTCCAAGAAACCGCAATTAAAGAGCAGCCCTCAGCTAAACAGTGAGTCTGCATGTATTTGTGTGGCAGGCCAATGTGAAACAGAAGCAGAAGCGCCTGGTGGAGCAGCTGACGGCGGTACTGATGAGTTCTCCCGGCCCCCCGACTCAATGTCTGGCGTTGGTGTACTGAGTGGGCGACTCCCTCACATGCAGCCTCACTGTGGACCACTGCACTGACATCATCACAGCAAGGATGACTCGCCCAGCTTCCTGCGTACAAGACTGTGAGTGTCATAAATCTGCTCTCCTACACGCACGCGTCACGCACACCCAACGCCTGCGCTGCAGATGATCCACTGACAGTGAGTTTACTTATAGCTCCCTACAGGGCAGATGTGGCCTGTTCTGGGTGTGCTGTTTGAGCAACTGGGACAACTGCTCATCAACTCGTTTAAAGAGACTATGGCAAACCTTCTGAAAGCAATGAAGAGCGCAGAGGTACGTGTGACAGCACACAGGCATGTGATTTACAGAACACAGAGATGTGACTGTACTCTACTGTGAAAAAACATGCCTGTTCTGACACATAGTTTTGAGGTCAAACGGTGACTCAGGTGTTTTTAATCATCACATGCAGTATTTTTATTATGACCATCACAAATTGCTTAGGATCAGTTAGCTGATGAAGTACATTACTGTTGAACGTTTTTGGGGTCAGGACTTTTTTTTAAAGTCCTCGAAAATTCTTATGACTGTAGTGTTTATTATAAATGATTTCTCGGTGCACATCATAAATATTTTTTTCTTTCATATGCCCTGATAATCTTTAATCAGCTTTCACTTCTCCTTGCAATCTCTGATCTCGTCTCTGATGACATGTACAATAATCTCACTCCTTCAGCAACCCTTCAGTGATCCAGTGACCCAATCAGTGTCCTATGGTCAAATCAATCCTGCCTTAATTTTTTGTTGTTGTCCAAGAAGCTGTTTCACTCGGGTATACATCACAATAGGGAAGAAAGGACGATCACAACTTGTTTCATCTAGACTTGAATGTTTTTGATAGAAGCCTGTTATGCTCACCAAGGCTGCAATACAGTAAAACCAGTAATATTATGAAATGTTATAACAATTTAAAAAGATTATTTTCTGAATGAATATATTTGAAAATGTAATTTATTTCAGTTATGGCAACTTTGACTCCATTCTTAAGCGTCACATGATCCTTTAGAAGTCATTCTAAAATGCTGATTTGAAGAAACATTCATTATTATTATCTTACCATCATTGTTGAAAACAGTCGTATTGCTTGATATTTTAGTGGAAATCGTGATTTTGTTTTTGTTTTTGTTGAATGAAAAGTTAAAAAGAATCACATTTTTTTCAAATACGTTATTTTGTAACAGTGTAAAAGTTAATAATCATGTTGTATCAGTTGACTGAAGGCAAAAACACATTTTGTTCTTTCTTTCTTTTTAACTGATGTTTATATCAACCACAATTCAGTTTATAATATTCTTATTACATTATTATATTCTCACAGTATCACAATATAATTAAAATATGGATCCTAAATGTTAATTTAGTATTTCTTTTAGAGGTTTTAGAGGGAGAGTAAACACTTATTCTTCTTCCATTGAATAGCAAATATTATAAGATTAATAGAAATTCTTCATTTATTCCGAACAAAAGCTTATATGAATTTTTTTTTTTTTTTTGCTCAAGTCTTCCCAGAATTACTATTCATTTGTAAAGTGAATTATTGTTATTATTATTTTTGTTTGTATTATCATCATTGTTATTTTTGGAAGTGTGAAGTTTGGTGTGTCTTCGTAGTGATGAGAAGTGTCAGAAATTCCCCTGAATATTTCAAATATTACTATAATCCCCAGTGTATTTTTTGCTTTTTTTAGTTTAGAATCTTGAAGTTGTGAAATGAACTATTTTCTTTTTTTGATAGTGTCTTCTGGCGCTCCAGAGAGAGGCTGTCTTCCTGTGCTCCTCAGAGCTGGAGAATGTGGCCACTCTTTGTTTCCGGGCCTTCGAGGGCTCAAATTATGATGTCTGAGTCGCCATCTCAAAACTGCTTGGCACTTTATTAGCATTGGCACTGGAGCCCAGAAAAGCCATAGGTGGGTGGATTTTATTCAGTAATCTCAGTAACTTCCTCAGGGGACACTGAGCTGATCATTTACCCATGGAGATCATGGAGATGAACATCATTCCCTCCTCTCCTCTGTAACGCATTCTGCTTTTCTTTTCTTTCCTCTCCCACTCAATTCCATCTCTTCTATCATTTATCCACTCACACTCTCTCTCACGCTTCTCTTCTTTTCATTCTTCCTCCCCTGTTCCTGTGGCTTTGCTCTCAGCTCCGAGGCCAGGCTCTAAGCGCAGCTCCCTGGAGGAGGTGATGGAGCTGCTGAGTTCTGGTTTCCTGCGGGCCAGTGGAGCCGGATTCCTGCACACAGGTCACTAACCCTCCTACAGCCCGGATCCGAATGTTGCTGTTTTGAGTCACTGCATGACTGGCTTTATGTTAACGGTAAAAAAAAAAGAACAAATGAAGGTCATATAATAATCAAAAGAAATGTATTTTCTGCCTTTATTATGTATGAGTTATCTGTTATGCAGAAAAAAGGATTCTCTCTCTTAAACAGACATGTGTGGTGTTTGTGTCCATTCTGGGTGGCGCGTGGCTGGAGAATCACTTCTCCTGTCTTCTTTCTCTTCTCATGGTGTGTGTGTCTCATGGACGGGCGACGCAATACTCAGCAGATGCTGTCCCCTTCATACTGATGGCCGCTCTTGGCACTTTTCTGGGGAAGAAGGCTCAAATCGCTACTGCCAAAGAGATCTGTCAATTGATCCGCAAACAGAAGAGGGTTGTGGGTAAGAAACTCAGCCAAGGGCAAATAGTTAGGTTTCGTTGGACATTGAGTTGTCATTTCTTAAATGTATCCCTGTGTTCCTGTCAGACGCAGCTCTTCATGAGGGGAACATGGAGATACGTGTGAGTCCTGCGGATGTCACAGCTAGTCAGCATGTGCTGGTGTGTGCACTCTTAGAGCTGGGCAGTCTGCTGCAGGACCCCAGCATAGGTTTGTCATGCATTATTAACCAACAAACTCTGGGCACCCCCTTAAACACTTTCAAAGGATGTTTAGATACTCCATGGAGGGTGCATACAGTTAAAGGGTTAGTTCACCCAAAAATGACTCACCCTCATGTCTTTCCAAACCCGTGAGACCTCCGTTCATCTTCGGGACATAGTTTAAGATATTTTAGATTTAGTCCGAGAGCTTTCTGTCCCTCCTTTGAAAATGTGTGTACGTTATACAGTCCATGTCTAGAAAGGTAAGAAAACATCATCAAAGTAGTCCATGTGACATCAGAGGGTCAGTTAGTCATACATTTTGGTCCAAAAATATCAAAAATTACGACTTTATTCAGCATTGTCTTCTCTTCCGGGTCTGTTGTGAGTGCGTTCACAACACTGCAGTGGCACTTCTGACGTATGACGCTGCTGACGTGTTATTTTTGATGCTTGTTATTTTTAAAAAGTCTTACTAACTCCAGATTTTGAACAGTAGTGTAGTTTATTATATTGCAATTCTATATTCTGTTCATGCCAATACATTTTAACTATTGGATGGACAGGATGTTAAGTATTAAATGGTTAGAAATGATGGCCTCATAAAGGTAAAAATATTCTGGGAGACATATATTGCCCAGTAACAGAGTTACAGTAATTTCAAAAATAGCTGTAATATTTGTGTCAATAAAACTGGTATAGACAACATCCTGCTCCTAACATTACACATTTGTGATGATTTTTGTTTTTGATGGTCTTATACTGAAGTTTGAACCAGGATCAAAGAAAGATGTTTTTCAAGTTCTATAGAAATATCTCTGGATTTTGTGTAAGTGTGTCTGCTCTTTAATGGATGTGTCACAGTAAGGCCTGGATGAAGGAGTGAGCAGAAAATGTGCCTACAGCTGCAGATTCAACACATCCATCCTGCTTCAGAGACACCATCTTTAAAACTATTTCAGAAAGTGCTCACATTGTCGTCTCTGATGCCTTGAACTTTACTAAAACTGCGTGTTCAATAGTTTCTTTGTTTTGTTTTTCTGACAGGAATGTTGGACACTGTGATCTCTGTTCTTCTTCGCCCCAGCTCATCTGCTCGACTGGCTGCTGCCTGGTGCCTGTGGTGTGTTGCTGTAGGGATGCCTGCTCAGGTGGCAGTGTTGCTAGACCGCTGTGCACAGAGGCTAAATGCCCTGAAGTCATGACCAGAGGCTGTAATCAGCCGTACAGGTCTGTCCGCTAGGAGTATCACACTCCAAGGGCAAGGTATGAATGAGATTTGTGTCTATATGTGTCCTTGTATATGCCCTCTTTTAAAGCTCACGGTAAGTTTGTACATGTTTTTTTTTTCAAATGTTTTCGGTTCTATTTGTGCTATATAATAGATGCTTTAAGTTTGTTTGTACTAGCAGCATTTCAGATCCCTGTAGTCAGTGAGTCTCTGCTGTTGCTTGCTTGTAGGCGTTTCTACACAATTGCAGTTTTCAATCAGACGCCAAATCAAATGTCTAGACTCCCTTTGGTAGTTTCCACACTGCATCACTGCTCATTTTAATGAAGATGAGCTTGTGAGGTTGGTGTCTGAACATTGAAAATTGAAACTGAAAATGAATGACTAATTTTGAAATGGATGACTTGCTGTAAATCAACAATGTCATTGTTAATGTATTATTTAGTATTGCATACCAGAAAAATTTAAACCTTCTTTTCCGCGAACCGGTTATTTCAGACGGTTCGATTCAATAAACCGGTTGAAAAAAACGGTTCACCGGTTCTTTTACACTCGACGTAATGACGTCATTGGCGATGACGTAATGGTGTCACGTCTATTAAACATTGAAATATATAAAGTCAGTAATCATAACTTAAGTCAGTCAAAAACCTCATAATCATGATAAGTTTACAATTAAGTTTTGCAATAATAATTTAACAGCAATAATGTGCATACGAGGATTTAAGTCTTGAAGATATAAAGTAGCCTAAATAAATTAGGTGTCATCAGCGCTGAAACCATGACCCACTTACTATACATAATACATTGCGATGTATTTGTTATTAAATGAAAAGTAAGAAAGAAACGGTTTTCGGTTCAGTGTAATGATGATCCGAAAACCGATGCAACCGGTTCTTGACTCGAGAACGAGAATCGCTCTAACCGGCACGTGCTGCAGTTCAGTATCATCAGCTGCTCTACTTGTGTTCATGTTCTGTTTACTACAAACTCAATTTGTGAATGTGTCATCATCAACTATAAATACAGTACAGATATTTCATAAATCATCCCTTATTCCTATTAAACAGTCTTTAGAGTCTTAATTATTGTCCAACTTCCCTAAAAACCCCCTTTGGCCTATACATAATCTACAATATACAGATTAGAAACATTCATCTTAAAAAAATAAAATAAAAGCAAAATAAAATATAGTTATTTTATCACACTTTCCCATGACAGAAGACAGAATTAACAGAATACTTGAAAAATTACACACATGTGCTGTATCATCAGTTCATCGGTTATCAAATCGGACGCGTCCGAAAGAAACGATTCTCGGTTCAGTGTCCTGGTGATCCGACAACCGATGCAACCGGTTCTTGACTCGAGAACGAGAACTGCTCCAGCAGTGGGCGTGTTCGGTCGTCATCTGGCTCGGCTCGGTGTTCATCTTCAGTTCGGTCTTCACAGCAGTTCAGTCAGTGTACTGTTTAAGTAAATTAATTACCAGACATGGGGACTTGTGACTTGGTGACTTGGACTCGAGTCGACTCGAGTCGCTATTTTTATGACTTGTGACTTGACTTGACAAAAAATAAAATACTTGAGACTTGACTCGGACTTGGAAGTTAAAGACTCGGGACTTGACTTGAGACACCGATGACTTGAATGACTTGAGTGTTAATCACATTATGTTTTCAGTTTGAATATAAAATATATATATATTTTTTTTTTAAATAAAATTGATTACTCAGCTGGAGCGCAGGCTGAGAATCGCGTTGTCATGACTAGACCAGGACACTATCATCAGTCATGCCCTCTCTACCTTACGCAGACCACGCCCACTTAGATCAGATTTCACATCACATCAACATCTCAGCTTGAGGGGTACCGAGGGTCATCGCTTTTGTCGTCAATAATTCGCGCCTAAAAACGCGTGGAAATCGCTAGTTGCGCCGCTTTCTCCTTGTTTCCAAAGCGCTCGGACAGTTGCGCCCCTGAGGCGTCGAGCGTGTCGCACCGCGTGCGCGTCGCGACCGCGTTGCTTCCATTGTGAGCGCGCATACCGGTGGCGCATACATGATGGGATAGGCCACATCGTGCTTGGCTTGCAGACAAGACTCTCGAATCTTATATTTTGCAAGTGCAATACCTTGTAATAGAGGTAATGACTTACGGATGTACTCTGAGAGAGAGAGAGAGAGTGTGTGTGTGTGTGTGTGTGTGTGTGTGAGAGAGAGAGAGAGAGACACACTCGTGCTTCACCTGATGAAGGAAACCCAAACAGAGCCTGACTCCAATCACAACCCCAACATTCAGAAACTAATTGACAAAAATCTGAAGTATAATTATGATGAAAAATGAAAAAATGAATTTGAGCTC
Source organism: Carassius carassius (assembly GCF_963082965.1). Lineage (NCBI taxonomy): Eukaryota > Metazoa > Chordata > Actinopteri > Cypriniformes > Cyprinidae > Carassius > Carassius carassius. The sequence continues at coordinate 13,492,151 of NC_081785.1, forward strand.
CAAACCAAACTCCAGTGTTATTCGGCCCTAAACAGAACCACAAAACTGGCAAATTACTTATCACTCAAGCAATTAAAAGAAAGACAAATCCTTTCAAAATATCGACTCAGTGATCATGATTTGGAAATAGAGATTGGTAGACATAAAAGATCCTGGCTACCGAGAGAAGAGAGACTGTGCAAACACTGTGAGCTGAATCAAACAGAGGATGAGAAACACTTCCTTCTTGTCTGTCCCAAATACAGCACTACAAGAGAAACATTCTTCTCACAGTTTGAAGCTTTGAATCGTTCATTCTTGTCTCTAAATGACTCAGAGAAACTACTCTATATACTTGGAGAGAATGAGACGGCAGTCAAAATAGCTGCTAAATATTTATACACCATACACACCATACGAGAGGGATAATTTATTATATTCAACTGTTTTATTTGATATTCTTAATTGTATATAATTACTATTATTAATATTAGAAATATTATCTGCTGCTGCTATTTTTATTGTATTGTATTTTATTGTAATCATATTTTATTCTGTATCTAAATGCTAAATTTGGCAATACTGTAACTCAAATGTCATGCCAATAAAGCAACTTGAACTTGAGAGAGAGAGAGAGAGAGAGAGGAGAAATGTAAGAAAGTTTAATGTTGTATGTAAACTGTGTTTGTGGGGAAGTCGTGGCCTAATGGTTAGAGAGTCGGACTTGCAATCGAAGGGTTGTGAGTTCGAGTCTCGGGCCGGCAGGAATTGTGGGTGCGTGCATGTAAAGTTCTCTCTCCACCTTCAATACCACGACTTAGGCCGGGTTCACACCGCAAGCTGCAGCGCGTTAGCAGCAGGTAGACAGAGCAGAAGCAGCGCGCGCCTATTTTGCTTTCACACCGGCAGCGGAGGCAGCGAGCAACTGAACAGCGGATTTTGGTCAGAGTACTCTATAATGGGTACGTTCACATTGCTTTATTTCCATTTAAAATACATTTAAATAAAAAGACTTGGCAAGAAACTTTTTTTAATTAATAATTTCATTGTTACTTTTGTTGCATCTTTGTTTTGCTGTCTTTGTTTTCCGTGCAGTACGTGTTATTGATAGAAGAAAGGCCATCGCGCTATATTTGTTATTAAGGAGACTATGAAAAAGACGCATACTTTGGGTTCATCCCATTAACCGACGTAGGAGAGAACATGGTGCATATTACCATCTTGTTACTGGGTTTGTTTGCAATCAAATTTACCAAAGGACACCCTGAAAACCAATTTAATAAACGGTTTTAAATTATGTGTATATTGTAAATAGTTCACAGCCTTGACTTCCTGCTCATCTTGAAATCAGCATTTACTTGTTTATTACATATGCATGTATCACCTGGTTTTGTTATTTGTGTGCTTATGTGTAATTTAGAAATTGTAAATAAATGGTTCCAATTGAATCAATTTTGAATCAAATAGACTATTGAGTTGTTCGCTCGTGTGCCAGCAAAAGCGTCAAAAAACACTATAAAATTACTTACCATCTGCAATAAGAGCCGCTGCAACTTCATCCATGCTTTTTCTTTCTCCTGCAAGTCTTTGTAAAGTACATTGTGTGGATCATAAAGAACTTGATATTTCTCAACTTCCACGATGAGACGAGTGTCGTCCATTATTGTCTTTCCAGGTGCACTCTGAAGACCACCGCCTGTGACACCACGTGCTGTTGTTTATGATTGTCAGCACGACATCCGTTCTTCTGCCAATATATAGGCCTAGTTATAAGAATACGACTACTACTAATAATAAATAAATCTCCAAGGCTAAACTAGCAATATAAATTATTTAAAGTTGTTTTTGTATTTCGGCAAAAAAGTTTATTTTTGGATAGAACTGTAAGTACTTTAACAGATTTTGTAAAAAAAAAAAAAAAATTATAAAATAATAATAAAAAAAAATTATAATAAAAAAATAGAAAAATGTGATTTTAAATATCATACATTGTTATGTAATTTGCTAAGAACACAGTAGATATCATTAATGCAAATTTTGGGCAAAATTCCTTTTTCGTTTCAGTACATGTGTATTTTGGCCCTGATCATTGTCACTTTATCTTCTATACATATTTTTTTATATTAATTTTCTTTCCTAACATACTCCAGTTCTTGTTAAAACACCCTATATGTGCTTTTTTGTGCATTTAGAGCACTTTTTGTGTGAAATCATATTTATTTTGTCCATCAAATGTGTACTTTCACTTTAACTGAGCGTCAGCAGCACAGCAAAAATAGACCCAGCGCCGAAACGATCGCGACACTGCTGCTTCTGCTCTGCTTCTGCAACGCTCTGCCGCGCAGCCTCTGCGTGCTGTGTGAACGCTCTCATCTGTTAACATAGGCACCGAAAAAAATACGCGCTGCTTCTGCTCTGCTGCAGCTTGCGGTGTGAACCCGGCCTTAGGTGCCCTTGAGCAAGGCATCGAACCCCCAACTGCTCCCCGGGCGCCGCAGCATAAATGGCTGTCCACTGCTCTGGGTGTGTGTTCACAGTGTGTGTGTGTGTGTTCACTGCTCTGTGTGTGTGCACTTCGGATGGGTTAAATGCAAAGCACAAATTCTGAGTATGGGTCACCATACTTGGCCGAATGTCATGTCACCTCACGTCGTTTGAGAGAGAGAGAGAGAGAGAGAGGGGGGTGTTCAGAGAGGAGTCTGTTGGATGTTTAGCTGTTATTTGTTTTATGGACTCAATGTTGAAAATGTAAAACATTTCTGTTGGCAGAAGTGAAAAATAAATAATTTTATGAAGTTACAATTTTGTTTGATTCCATGATGTATTTTACTGAACATGAGTATTTACAATGCAAATCCAAATTATTTTAATTTACTGTTACTTATATCTTGTCTTTTAACTTTATTAAGATCAGATTCTGCAGGTAAAATTACAATAATAAGGTGACTTGACTTGGACTTGACTTGACTTACTACAGGACTTGACTTGACTTGACTTGACATAACTTGTGACTTGACTTGACTTGACTTGCCCAAGAAAAAAATACTTGGGACTTACTTGAGACTTGAAGGTTAAGACTTGAGACTTACTTGAGACTTGCACATGTGTGACTTGGTCCCATCTCTGTTAATTACCCTGGGATATTGGTTTATTCTGACTCAGATGGAGTGTCAGCCACATTAAAAAAGTTAACAGCTTAAGTAATTTGTGGATTAATGATTATTGGAGACGCGAACCGTTTCAAATGATTCAGTTCGATTTGGTGAACTGGTTCAACCGGTTCACTAAGAAGAACCGGTTAAATTGAACGATTCGTTCACGAATCGGACATCACTATTCTGTAGAATATATTTTTTTTTAAGTATTGTTGTTATGATGCTAGAATTTCTCATTTAAAAAGAAATACCTTAAAAATAACAATATTCAGTATCATTTTCAATACATCACAGAAGATTGCCACAGCATTAAGGGCATAAGACTTTACAGGTGCATCTCAATAAATTTAAATGTCGTGGAAAAGTTCATTTATTTCAGTAATTCAACTCAAATTGTGAAACTCGTTTATTAAATAAATTCAATGCACACAGACGTAAGTAGTTTTAATTCTTTTAATTGTGATGATTTTGGTTCACATTTAACAAAAACCAACCAATTCACTATCTCAACAAATTTGAATATGGTGACATGCCAATCAGCTAATCAACTCAAAACTCCTGCAAAGGTTTCCTGAGCCTTCAAAATGGTCTCTCAGTTCACTAGGCTACACAATCATGGGGAAGACTGCTGATCTGACAGTTGTCCAGAAGACAATCATTGACACCCTTCACAAGGAGGGTAAGCCACAAACATTTATTGCCAAAAAAGCTGGCTGTTCACAGAGTGCTGTATCCAAGCATGTTAACAGAAAGTTGAGTGGAAGGAAAAAGTGTGGAAAAAAAGATGCACAACCAACCGAGAGAACAGCAGCCTTATGAGGATTGTCAAGCAAAATCAATTCAAGAATTTGAGTGAACTTCACAAGGAATGGACTGAGGCTGGGGTCAAGGCATCAAGAGCCACCACACACACACGTGTCAAGGAATTTGGCTACAGTTGTCATATTCCTTTTGTTAAGCCACTCCTGAACCGCAGACAATGTCAGGGGCGTCTTACCTGGGCTAAGGAGAAGAAGAACTGGACTGTTGCCCAGTGGTCCAAAGTCCTCTTTTCAGATGAGAGCAAGTTTTGTATTTAATTCGGAAACCGAGGTCCTAGAGTCTGGAGGAAGGGTGGAGAAGCTCATAGTCAAAGTTCCAGTGTTAAGTTTCCACAGTTTGTGATGATTTGTGGTGCAATGTCATCTGCTGGTGTTGGTCCATTGTTTTGTTTTTTTAAATCCAAAGTCACTGCACCTGTTTACCAAGAAATGTTGGAGCACTTAATGCTTCCTTCTGCTGACCAGCTTTTTGAAGATGCTGATTTCATTTTCCAGCATGATTTGACACCTGCCCACACTGCCAAAAGCACCAAAAGTTGGTTAGATGACCATGGTGTTGGTCTGCTTGACTGAACAGGAAACTCACCAGATCTGAACCCCATAGAGAATCTATGGGGTATTGTCAAGAGGAAAATGAGAAACAAGAGATCAAACAATGCAGGAGCTGAAGGCCACTGTCAAAGAAACCTCCATACCACCTCAGCAGTGCCACACACTGATCACCTCCATGCCACGCCGAATTGAGGCATTAATTAAAGCAAAAAGAGCCCCTACCAAGTATTGAGTACATGTACTGTAAATTAACATACTTTCCATAAGGCCAACAATTCACTAAAAAAAATTTTTTTTATTGGTCTTATGAAGTATTCTAATTTGTTGAGATTAATTAATTAAGTAAGTGAATTGGTGGGTTTTTGTAAAATGTGAGCCAAAATCAATTAAAAGAATCAAAGACTTTAACTACTTCAGTCTGTGTGCATTGAATTAATGTAATACACAAGTTTCACAATTTGAGTTGAATTACTAAAATAAATGAACTCCATACTCACACACACCCTCTCCACACTGGGTATGAACCAGTTTACTGCTTTTCGATCTTCAATATGCCCACATAGACAAGATATGCCTATACTCTAACAACCAATGTGCTAGTGTATTTTCTGTTTTCAGATTTTTTTAACCTCCTTTTTGTTCTTTCTGGTATTTTTATTCAAGGACTGACTGTAATGGAGCATCACTTACCTCGATTGCTGTTGCTATGGAAATGTGCCTTCCCACAGTCTGTGAAGGACGTGGAGAATGAGCAGCGGCATGGAGACTCTTTCACCTGGCAGGTGACCCTGGAGGGGCGAGCAGGAGCACTGTGCAGTGAGGGCTTTTATGAATCTTCTCACGTATGTCTCTCTAGATCTACTCCCTTGACATCACAGTAATAAACTTTGTTTTAGATTCTTTACTGTTGACTCCAAATAGTAATAAACAGGATGTTTGGTCTTCATAGCTTGTTTCATCTCCTTTATAGCAGTAAAGAGTCTGGTGGTGCACTGCGAGTGTATGAGATCCTCACAATGGTTCAGCCTAAAAGATATGAAGGTCAGCAAATTCTGAAATGAGAAAGTTAATTGGACTAGATGTGTTGATGTTTTATGCATTTTAATCAAGACTCACAGTTTGTGTTAATAAAAAAGTTTGTATTGTCAGAATTACAGCAGAAATACAAAAGAAGGTATATTGATTGGCAGGTGGGGGATTTTGTGTTAGACAGTTGGGGACTTTCAAGTCAAAAAGGTTCAGTTTGGTTCACCCTATCAGGGTTTAGTTTGTGAAAATGGCTGGCTGACTGTACATTATCCCTTACTTACTGAGTGGTCATACCATGGTATTCAGTTGAAATGTGCTACAGAAACAGTACATGTAAGCAGAGGTGGAAAGAGTACAAAAATATTCTACTCAAGTAAAAGTACCATTACATTAATGAAATTTTACTTAAGTACAAGTAAAAGTACCAGTCTAAAAATCTACTCAAGTAAAAGTAAAAAGTAGCTCATTTAAAATTTACTCAGAGTAAAAATTACTTAGTTACATTTTAACAGTGGGAGGGAGTCAAAAATGGGACAGGCCAAGGTTGTCAAACTCAGTTCCTGGAGGGCCACAGTCCTGCACAGTTTAGATATAACCCTAATTAAACACACCTGATCCAGCTAATCTAATCATTTAGGTTTATTTGAAAACTACATGATATGTGTGCTGGAGCAGGGTTAGAACTAAACTCTGCAGGGCTACGGCCCTCCAGGAACTGAGTTTGACACCCCTGGGATAGGTCTATTAATCTCAAACTACAACCCGAATTCCGGAAAAGTTGGGACGTTTTTAAATTTTAATAAAATGAAAAATAAAGGAATTTCAAATCACATGAGCCAATATTTTATTCACAATAGAACATAGATAACATAGCAAATGTTTAAACTGAGAAATTTTACACTTTTATCCACTTAATTAGCTCATTTAAAATTTAATGCCTGCTACAGGTCTCAAAAAAGTTGGCACGGGGGCAACAAATGGCTAAAAAAGCAAGCATTTTTGAAAAGATTCAGCTGGGAGAACATCTAGTGATTAATTAAGTTAATTGATATCAGGTCTGTAACATGATTAGCTATAAAAGCTTTGTCTTAGAGAAGCAGAGTCTCTCAGAAGTAAAGATGGGCAGAGGCTCTCCAATCTGTGAAAGACTACGTAAAAAAATTGTGGAAAACTTTAAAAACAATGTTCCTCAACGTCAAATTGCAAAGGCTTTGCAAATCTCATCATCTACAGTGCATAACATCATCAAAAGATTCAGAGAAACTGGAGAAATCTCTGTGCGTAAGGGACAAGGCCGGAGACCTTTATTGGATGCCCGTGGTCTTCGGGCTCTCAGACGACACTGCATCACTCATCGGCATGATTGTGTCAATGACATTACTAAATGGGCCCAGGAATACTTTCAGAAACCACTGTCGGTAAACACAATCCGCCGTGCCATCAGCAGATGCCAACTAAAGCTCTATCATGCAAAAAGGAAGCCATATGTGAACATGGTCCAGAAGCGCCGTCGTGTCCTGTGGGCCAAGGCTCATTTAAAATGGACTATTTCAAAGTGGAATAGTGTTTTATGGTCAGACGAGTCCAAATTTGACATTCTTCTTGGAAATCACGGACGCCGTGTCCTCCGGGCTAAAGAGGAGGGTGACCTTCCAGCATGTTATCAGCGTTCAGTTCAAAAGCCAGCATCTCTGATGGTATGGGGGTGCATAAGTGCATACGGTATGGGCAGCTTGCATGTTTTGGAAGGCTCTGTGAATGCTGAAAGGCATATAAAGGTTTTAGAGCAACATATGCTTCCCTCCAAACAACGTCTATTTCAGGGAAGGCCTTGTTTATTTCAGCAGGACAATGCAAAACCACATACTGCAGCTATAACAACAGCATGGCTTCGTCGTAGAAGAGTCCGGGTGCTAACCTGGCCTGCCTGCAGTCCAGATCTTTCACCTATAGAGAACATTTGGCGCATCATTAAACGAAAAATACGTCAAAGATGACCACGAACTCTTCAGCAGCTGGAAATCTATATAAGGCAAGAATGGGACCAAATTCCAACAGCAAAACTCCAGCAACTCATAGCCTCAATGCCCAGACGTCTTCAAACTGTTTTGAAAAGAAAAGGAGATGCTACACCATGGTAAACATGCCCCGTCCCAACTATTTTGAGACCTGTAGCAGAAATCAAAATTGAAATGAGCTCATTTTGTGCATAAAATTGTAAACTTTCTCAGTTTAAACATTTGCTATGTTATCTATGTTCTATTGTGAATAAAATATTGGCTCATGTGATTTGAAAGTCTTTTAGTTTCCATTTTATTAAAATTTAAAAAACGTCCCAACTTTTCCGGAATTCGGGTTGTAGTTGTTTTTAATTAAAGGAATCAGTTATTTAGAATAATAATACATTTGGGCTGTTGCCAAGGAAATCAGTATCAACAAACTCATCTTTTAATGCAGAGGAAATGCAGAATATTCATTGGAAGTGGCATTTAGATGTATCACACTGTGTAGTGCTGGACAAGAATGCATTTAACCTGCAGTTACAAATGCATGAATAATGTTTTGATATACAAGACATAACATGTTGAATACTCATTTGAAATGATAAGAAATTAATTATTTAAAAAAATCTAAAGATAGCCTACTTTAAATGTGAAATTAAAATGGCCAGTATGTGTCAGCAAGTCACTGTTAATAAGTGAGTCATTGCGATTGAACCGAATCATTTAAACGTTTGATTCATTCAGAAACGAAACACTGTCACGTTGCTCAGAGACGCAAAACTGTGCTTTGGTGGCTGTGTTTGGAATTATTTTCTGTTGTAGAAATAGAGCTAAAAAAGGCAATATGGTGTCTAAAACGCAAGTCTCTTAATTAACTTGTTTACTGAACTGTTATATATATGTATGTATATATTCATGGAAAAGATGGCATTCTTTGTGTGATTTTGATTTAATATATGAAATTATATAAATATGTGAATTTTCTGCCCCTATATCTTCAATTTTGCGATCATTCTAAATGCATTTTAGGAGACTGAATCACACAGTGAAAGAACGCACTATAAATGCGCGCGCACATCATTAAAACAAAAATAGCACACTCCTCACCACTGTCTTTTTGGCTAATTTGTGCAAAACCTCTTGCTAAAATGTCAAAGCTTCATTTTAACCACCAATGCAACGATGCAATTATTTAGCTTACCTCTACATTCTTGCGAAGGGTTGATGTCTTGTCGAGATTTTATAAGCTGCTAGTTTGGTTTTAGGCAAGTACAGCTTACACTGCATAATAGAGCATACATATGGCCAGGGGTTCACTTCATTTCCTTCGAGTTCAACTTCAGAATATGACGGGGTTTCGTTTTCAGCGGTGTCTGCACCACTAACGCCTGTTTTGTCCGTCTGCATCTTTCTTTTGATTTTAGCGCCAGTTTGCCCTCCTGCTCATTATTTACTGCCGTAGTTTCCAGGGAGCGATTTATTATTTTTATTTTTATTTTTTTTACTCAGTAATTAATGTGTTTTAAAATGTAGCGAAGTACAATACTTCAAACAAAATATACTTAAGTAAAAGTAAAATTACAAATTTAAAAAATTACTTTAAAAAGTATTAGTACACAAAAAAGCTACTCAATTACAGTAACGCGAGTAAATGTAATTCGTTACTTTCCACCTCTGCATGTAAGTCACCCATTTTTATTATGCTTTGAAATTTAAGAGAGCTGTTTAGGATACTTATTTTCCTATCCTACAGTAACATATGAAATTGTACTGTTTGATTAGCCAAATATGTATTTATTTGTTTATTGTGGTTTGGTTGTGTTGGCTCAGAGAGCTTTGACACAGTGTTGAAGCAGCTGCTGAACGATCTGACCGGGCCAGAAATCACAGCATGTGCTGAGCTGAACCTGAGGTGATTTTCCCCCACCTGGGAATTCAGCAGAAGTACGTCCACTGTTTCCACAGAGACTCCTATCAGAGGGCTGCTTGAGTGTTGTGGTTTCTGTCATTCATTGGTATGCTGTAGCTGTTAGATTGGAGTGCTTTTAGTTCAGTTCATTTGAAAGAAAACACTTATGTTCAATAAGTTTCTTTATATAGGATCTTTATTCAAGTTGTAAGCTTCATAATGCTTCACATGTGCAAATGAACAGGTAATGAATGAATGATGATGAATAGTTAAAATTCTCAGATGAAGTTGGCTATTTACTAGTTTGTTTCCCTCAACTCTATAGTGGCTTTCATTTTCCTAATGATGCATTCCAATTCATGAATGATTTATGTAGTTTTATGTTTGTTTTATGTTACATTCACTAAAATGTGAATGTACTAATGTTAACCAACATAACATTTTAAAGATATTCAGATTGTTAGGATTAAATGATACTTTTACTGATAGTGAATGCTTGTGGGAACTGGCCTTGATGAGGTCCAGAGACGTTTTTGAAGCACTTTCTTATGCAGCCTAGCCAAATTTACATCCAGACATCTGCATGCATTAGTATAATTGGGGTTTGTTCTGGCCCTGTCCCATGCATTATTAAACATAGCAGTGGAGAGAAAATTATTCTGATCATATGGGGCCATCAGTCCACTTGCAGTGTATCTGTCATCCCACTAGCAGCTTGTCTAGATTATTTTTTTTAAATGTTTGTTTTATTGTTAGAAGTGCAACAAAGATAACATGCTTTTTGAATCTATATTTTTACAGTTTTACAATTTTATATCTGTTTTAAAGAGGATTTTTAGAGAAGAACAGCTTTGGAATCATAAACAACTAATTTTTTTAAATATAATGGATAGATGAATGACTGAAATAATGTCAGTATGCTTTAATCGTGGTATTTTCATTAAAAAAAATAGTTTAGATTTCATAAACCACATGACAATGCCCTTTTCAGGTATCTAGTGAATTAAATACTTGCATTTACACCTTTTTTATTTTCACTTATTTTCTTTTAATTTAGGTCTTTGTGGATGATTATGATTGAAAATTAATACGCCTCACAGTGCAAAACATTTACCATGAAGGAATGCTAAAAGCCAAAAATCTGTAACTATAAGTAAATCTAGGCATCCAAACATTGTGATGTATGGTATGGATATTTATTTTAAGTTGTTATTTATTATTAGTGGTTTTAGAGTTTAATTTGTCATTTGCTTTATCTAGTTCTCACTTAATCTAAATGATGTAACTGTGGCATAAACAGTTCACCCAAATATATCCAATATCAACAAAGTCTGTAATATTGGCTGATAAACTGGTACATACATATAATGCATCCCTAGGGAAAATAAGATATTGCAGTAGTTGAACAGTACATCTGTTGTATTTACCGTCTCAGGGCTCAGTTCCTAGAGCAGTTCTGTGAGTTTGTGCATCAGCTGAAAGGAGCCCGGCTGGAGACTGTTCAAATCCATGTAGCTGCTGCTTTCTGCTGCACTTTGAAGGTAAGAAGCCATTTAAAATCTCTGCATTCACACCATGTTAAGACACTTTGTTTCTCTCCCCCTGTCCTTTTTTTGCCATATAGTGTTTGGCATCAAGTCGGAGGGAATTGGGGTCAGAGGAGGTTCAAAGACCAGCACTCTCTCTCCTATTGGGGGCGCTAGAGGGCCCAAACCCTCTGTTGTGTTGCATGGCTGCAGAGGGTTTAGTTAGGCTTGTGCAAGTTCTTAATGACCCCAGTTTCACTGTTTCCATCACACTTATGAGCTTTGACAAGTGCGTGCATGACAAGTTGAGTGTAAAAAAATAATATGGTTTTGAAATTAATGTAAATGTGTTTTAGACTAAAGACAGCGAGTGATGCCATCACACACACAGGTCATGCTTTGGCACTCAGCGCAGTCTACCATTACCTTAGTGGGATTAGCTCCCCTCAGTACCTTAGTGCCTGTGTTGGGGTCCTGTTCACCCTGTCCCAGGACAGGACCTCACCTGAAGTTCAGGTTCACAGACCACATGACTGTTTATTATCACTATAATAAATAAATCAGGATACCATTGATGTGCTTTCTTATATAGAGGGTTGTCAGGAAGACCAATGCACTAACCTTTCACTGAACTATTTGCATGTATGCAGATGTGGGCTGTCCATGCTCTTTTCATGGTTGTGGATCTAGCAGGCCCTTTGTACCACAGTCACTTGGAGGCTTGTTTCAATCTGCTGCTACCTTTGCTGCTCTCAACGCCACATACACATGTGGAAGTACAGCAAAGCCTGGGCCGCTGATTTAACGCCCTCATCACCTCCATGGGACATGATATGCAAGGTGCTCACATTTATTTACCCATAAACACACTCACACATTGTCATCATGCAGGTGAGACCTTTACACACTCTTTTCTCTCTGCTCATTTAATGTAAACTGTCCCCAGGTGAGGGTGCAGGTGAGGCCAATTCAATCGCTTGCCTCCAGCAGCTGCATATGTTTGCGCCACGCTTTGTCAATCTAGCCAGCCTGGTGCCCAGTCTCTGAGTACATCATCAATGTTTTCGGCTTTCTTGTACAGGAAGTCTTATTGGATTTTTCTTTGTTGGTATGTTTTGTCTGTCTCTCTGCTGTCAGGCCATTTTATTCCCTTCCCTTTGTTTGCACTTCATATTCCCTTTTTTCTCTTGCGTCTCTCTGTGTAATTACGCTCTGTTGTCGTCCTGTCATTTTTCCCAGTGTGAAACTAACTCAAGAAGGGTCTGGTTTTGAGCTTCAGCAGAAGACATTGGCACTGCCTCTATCTGCAGGGCTAATGCCAAGGATTAGGTTTGCTTGGCTTGTTCTTTTCTAACACTGACCACCCACACAGTGCACATGACATTCACATCCACAGCTGTGGGCTCATGCCAATTCAAGCAATTAGCTTTATTACTATGAGAGTGTCACGGTTGGTAAACCGTGATCTCAGGGTTTTGCACTTTGTGGGTGAAGTCTGTGTGTTACGCGTCAGCACTGATTAGTTTGTGGGTGTCTCCGCTAATTGTCATCAGCAACAGCTGTCACTCATTACTCATCCCTATATATTGGCTTGTCTAGCGTCTTGTGTTTGTGAGAGCGTTGTTCAATGTATGTAACCTATGTTTGCTTTCTTGTGTGTTTCTGCGTTGGATGTCTGTGTCTCCCCGGAACCCCGTCCACTCTACGCACATCACCAACAAGCAACTTCACTTACCTTCGGCTCGCTTCCCCGCAGTTCCTGTGTCACCCTCTCCTGCTGCCAACTCATCTCCGCCATCCGGATACTTCACCCACCTGCACCATCCTGGACAGTGTATTCCTCTCAGCTTCATCTTTGTGTCTTGTTGTCGTCTTGTACATTGTCTTCATTAAACTGTGTTAAACTCGCACTTGCTTCCTGCCACTCCTTCACCCAGTCATTACAGAACGCTCTCCGAGCCTCCGTACTCACAAAATTGGATTTACGTAATGCTTATCATTTGGTCCGCATAAGGAAGGGGGATGGATGGAAAACCGCCTTTAACACCCCTAGAGGGCACTTTGTATATTTGGTGATGCTGTTCGGGCTCTCCAACTTGCCAGGGGTTTTCCAAGCACTCTTTAATGACGTGTTGAGAGACATGGTAGATCAGTTTATGTATGTTTACCTGGATGACATACTGATTTTTTCTGCATCTCTCCAGGAACATGTGCAACACGTCAGACGAGTGCTCCAGAGATTACTCGAGAATGGACTTTTTGTCAAGGCGGAGAAATGCGTATTCCATGCACAGTCTGTCCCCTTCCTAGGGTATATTGTCTCGTCTGAGGGAATACATATGGATCCTGACAAAGTTAAGGCTGTGATAGATTGGCCATCTCCAGATTCCTGTAAGGCCCTACAGCGGTTTCTGGGGTTCGCCAATTTCTTTCAACGTTTTATTCATAATTTCAGCCAACTAGTCTCACCTCTGACTGCCTTGACCTCCCCCAGTACTCCGTTCAGGTGCTCGGATGCAGCCGAGACTGCATTTACCAACCTCAAGAGCCGCTTCGTTTCGGCTCCCATCCTTGTAGCCCCTGATCCCACACAGCAGTTCGTGGTGGAGGTCGACACATCAGAGGTGGGGGTAGGAGCAGTTCTTTCCCAACGTGCTGCCTCGGACGATAAGATGCATCCCTGCGCGTTTTTCTCACATCGTTTATCTCCTGCTGAACACAATTATGACATTGGTAACAGAGAATTGTTGGCTGTCAAATTAGCTTTAGAGGAGGGGCGTCACTGGTTGGAAGGGTCAGGGGTACCTTTCATTGTTTGGACCGATCACAAGAATTTAGAGTACATTAGAACTGCCAAAAGACTCAATTCCAGGCAGGCTCGGTGGGCACTTTTTTTCGGTCATTTTGATTTTACTCTGTCGTACCGCCCGGGTTCCAAAAATGTCAAACCCGATTCTTTGTTACGTCTTTTTGATCCTTCCGCATGCCCGGTGACTCCCAAGTGTATTTTACCTGAGAAAATAGTCGTCTCAGCACTCGTATGGGAGGTCGAATCGAAGGTCAAGAAGGCCTTAGAAGGGGTAACGCCTCCGCCCGGATGCCCACCGAATCGTTTATTTGTGCCAGAGGAGTTACGGTCCGAAGTTATTCAGTGGGGTCACTGCTCTAACGTTACTTGTCATCCAGGGATAAGCCGAACCAAGGGTTTAGTTAAGCAACGATTCTGGTGGCCACTTATGGCTCGTGACGTCCACGATTTTGTTTTGGCTTGCTCAGTTTGCGCCAGTGGTAAGTCATCTAACCGGCCTCCAGATGGGCTTCTTCAACCGCTGTCTGTCCCTTCGAGACCCTGGTCACATATTGCTCTAGATTTTGTGACCGCCCTCCCGCCCTCTAATGGCATGATGGTCATTTTGACCGTAGTGGACCGGTTCTCGAAGGCGGCACATTTCATTCCCTTGCCCAAATTACCTACAGCCAAGGAGACAGCGGTCACTGTCCTAGATCACGTCTTTCAGTTACATGGCCTCCCGGTAGACGTGGTTTCTGACAGGGGATCCCAATTCATATCCAAATTTTGGAAGGAGTTTTGTAAATTGTTAGGAGCGACGGTTAGTCTGTCTTCGGGTTATCATCCCCAGAGTAACGGGCAGTCTGAGCGAGCCAACCAAGATTTAGAGAGAACGTTGCGATGTTTACTCTCCAAGAATCCTTCTTCCTGGAGCCAACAACTCTCTATGGTGGAGTACGCTCACAATTCGTTACCAGTGTCAGCCACGGGCCTCTCTCCGTTTCAGTGAAGCTTAGGTTACCAGCCACCGGTTTTTCCTAGTCTGGAGTCTGAAGTCGCGGTCCCCTCCGCTCACGCTTTTGTCCAGAGGTGCCACCGCACCTGGACCAGAGCCCGCGAGACTCTGCTCCGGATGAGGGAGCGCACTAAGGCCAAGGCCGATTGCCACCGGTCAAAGCCTCCCGTTTACGTCGTGGGTCAAAAAGTGTGGCTTTTTACTAACAATATTCCTCCGCTCCGTTTCTAACAAATTAGCTCCCAAATTTATTGGCCCGTTTCCTGTCACCAAGATCATTAGTCCGGTGACAGTCCGCCTCAAACTACCTCCAGCGTACAGGAGAATTAATCCCGCCTTCCATGTGTCCAAAATTAAACCCGTGTTTTATTTACGTATTAATCCGCCTACCCCAGTTCCCCCACCGCCGCGTCTCATAGATGGGGAACCTACTTATTCGGTGAATCGTATTCTGGACTCGAGACGGAGGGGACGAGGATTACAGTACTTGGTGGACTGGGAAGGTTACGGTCCGGAGGAGAGGAGTTGGGTACCTGCTAGGGACATACTGGATCACTCCCTTATTGATGATTATAATCAGCAGGTAGGCCCTTCTGGGAACTCCAGGAGGCGTTCTTAGAGGGGGGGGGGGTGTACTGTCACGGTTGGTAAACCGTGATCTCAGGGTTTTGCACTTTGTGGGTGAAGTCTGTGTGTTACGCGTCAGCACTGATTAGTTTGTGGGCGTCTCCACTAATTGTCATCAGCAACAGCTGTCACTCATTACTCATCCCTATATATTGGCTTGTCTAGCGTCTTGTGTTCGTGAGAGCGTTGTTTCATGTATGTAACCTATGTTTGCTTTCTTGTGTGTTTCTGCGTTGGATGTCTGTGTCTCCCCGGAACCCCGTCCACTCTACGCACATCACCAACAAGCAACTTCACTTACCTTCGGCTCGCTTCCCCGCAGTTCCTGTGTCACCCTCTCCTGCTGCCAACTCATCTCCGCCATCCGGATACTTCACCCACCTGCACCATCCTGGACAGTGTATTCCTCGCAGCTTCATCTTTGTGTCTTATTGTCGTCTTGTATCATTGTCTTCATTAAACTGTGTTAAACTCGCACATGCTTCCTGCCACTCCTTCACCCAGTCGTTACAGAGAGCTTCAGTCCATTGCTCTCTCTCTCTCTCTCTCTCTCTCTCTCTCTCTCTCTCTCTCTCTCTGTTCCTCACACAACCGGGTGCACACACACACTCACAAGTTTAGACTTTGTTAGACAGTATTTGAGAAAAAACACACTGTTTTACAAAACTGTTTTTCAAACAGTTTGCTCGTCACATCATTTAAAGCTCAAAACAAGCCTTGACAGTAGCCCTGCTGTCCCTTTCTTTGTCTGAGCTTTTAAGTTTTATATTATTATAAATAATATTATGATATAATATCAGAGGTGTGCTGTATGAATAAATAATTTCAGCTAGTTTTTATTTCATTTCATTTCATTTTTTATGCCACCCAACACCAATGTCTCATATCTATTCTTCTGTTATTGATTCACAACTCATCGTTCCTAGTCGTAAGACCATACTAATATCAAGATCTTATGTTACTTTTAATTCCATGTGTAAAATTTAATCTCAGGACACTTTATCTCCTTTATCTTAAGTGAAATATGTTTTAATCCTATTCAGGATTCAGGAAAAGGCCTTGGGATTGGCTTAAAATGTTGTGAACTTTGTGTACAGGCTCATGACAAATTCCTTTTGTTTTTATCAGTGTTTTGTTAGTTTGACTTGCAAAGAGTTGCGTCCTTTGAGTATTTAGTTTTTCATGGTCTTATTGTTACGACTCGGCTGCAGCTGCTGCTGAAGAAACTCAACAGAAGGAGGATGGAGATCGATGACGACTCCTCTGCATTCCTCGCAAAGTCTGAATCCAGCGGCCCCTTCAATAACCTGCGCTGGTCCACTCGTGTGTTTTCCATGGAGTGTGTGTGTGTTGTATAATAGCACAGTGTGAGAATGGAGACAGGGCTCACTTCAACATGACACTTGCTCAAGAACAGCGTTTACATGAATCTGCAGGTTAGACACATCACTTCTGTTGTTAGAATTTTTTTTTTTTCATTTCCATTCTTATCCAAACTGCTTGTGTATTTGCTGTAACTGTATACTGGGATGTCTTTCTTGATGTGTTCAGTAAATCACTGGATCTTAGCGCCACCTTCTGGATTGATTTATATACATTTGTTAACACTGTTAATACCAGCACCCCTTCTGTCTCTCAGATTTCCTGGTTCTACACTTGGCGGACCGCATGGCTCTCATAGCAGCCACAGACCACAGCGATCAGCTCCGACTGGCTGGTTTACAAACACTGCTGGTCATTATCCAGAAATTCTTCAGTGTGCCAGAGCCCGAGTTCCCTGGACATGTCATTCTGGAGTAATATCAAGCAATGTGAGCATGAATCAGCCAGTATTAAAATCAACTTTGCACACTTTCATATGCCCAGAAAAGTGTTGAAAGAAAACAATTGCTTGGCTAGAACAAACATGAACATTGATTGGCAAATCAATTAAATAGGATATTTCCTAAATGCCTTTGAATTAATGATCGTTATTGCAAATGTAATTGTAGGAAGCAGGCCCCTGCAAACTGTTTATTTATTTTTATGTATGGACCCTTTTTTCTCACATTTTTATTGATTGATTGGTTGTGCTGAAATTTCCTAAACATACCACTTCTGGTTCTCAACTTCAACTTCAGGAGAAGATTGATGGAAAATATCAACAGAAACCCCAACTTCATCACATCTTATAATATATGTAATATTATATGTTATTTTATAGGAAGTTAAATTAATTGTGTATAAATAAAAAGATATCTAATTCAAAATAACATTTTGTTGAATTATCATTATTATTATTCAATTTAATCATTATTAAATTATTAGTTATAGGGACAAATGTAGCTTTTCCAGTTTCAGACAAACATTATGAGAACTTCGTTGCATCACCAGTTGTTTATATATTTTGAAGACCGCTAAACTAGAGGATATTTGAACTTTATGTTTTTAGCTGTAGAGTAAAGCTGTTATTCTTAGAACCCCCCAGAAGTACCTGAGCTTATTCATCAGTCTCTTGTTACTTAGTGCATGTGCATGTCTGTGTGCATGCATGTGAGAAAATGTATCACTTAAACTACATTAGGTTATCTGTGTGCATAGTGGGGGGCCTCGTTTCAAACAGTGATGTGAAGCATCTAAGCTATATTTTATATTACCATTCTCCCAGCCACTATTATAAGATGCATCCTTGGAACAGTATTGAAACAGGTACAGTGTGTTATGGGCACCTATTGACTTATTCACACTCTTGTTTTTTATTTGAAAGAAATTTTTGTATAGACATCCAAACATAGGCACAACTGTTATGATTCCCTCCACTACCTGTGGTGGCTCTGTTTTCCTCTATTAATTGTTTGGCTATGTGGCAATATGTATTCATGTGTTATTGTGTGCAGGTGTGATTTGTAACGAGTGGGTGGAGAGACACCCTTTAAAAGCAGAGGCACTCCATGGAGAGAGGGAGATGACTTGGGTTCGAGGCAGCTACCATGCTTGTTGATCTTCCTGCAAATTATGTTTCATTGTAGTTAATCTTCCTTTTGTTTTGGGTTTTGGCAATTGTCTAATAAATACCCTAGATAAATGAGTCCAACTGACTTTGTAGTCACTTTATGTTATGATCAGTCTGCCTGACTATAACATATGGGGGTTCGTCCGTTTTGAATCGTAGGAAGTAGTTTGTTTTGTGAGCGACTGGTTGGTGAGTACCATCACTTTTCTGGGTAGAGGAGCGTGCACCTCAATAAGTAAGTCGTCGGGCAGACACTGAGTCTGCCACTTTATTATTTTTGTTTTATTATTTTTGGTGGTATCCTTAGTCGGTACGTTTCGGGGGTTGTGATAGACTGCGTAATCGGTCTGCTACATCCTCACGAGTTTAACGTTTAATGTACACCGGGTAGGGGGATCCACTGAAGACTAGTAAGGCTAAGTTTAGTTTTTTTTTTTGATAGGTAAGTAGGGTTTTGGGTGTAGCAGTGAATCTCCCAGTCCTTTGGTACTCACTTAGTTTTTCTGTCGCTTTAGTGATTTAATAGTGCACTGCAGGAAGTAGTGTTTAAGCAGGTGGAGGTGTTTTAGCCCATTCATGTGTCTAACTTTCCCTCAACTTGTCAGTATTGTGGCGTGGTGGTGTTATGTTAAAAGTTGTGGTCATTTTGGGGTTAGCAGCCTGTAGTTTTTTTTTGTTTTGCTTATTTTGGGTTTCAAAATTTTTCGTTTAGTCATGTCTACAGTTCAAGAGTTTGCTGAAAAACCTTCTGTAGAGGCGTTTAATAATCTTAAAAAAGATCAACTTTTTGAATTGGCTACTTATTATTAAATTGAGTTGTCTGCTTCCGAAAAACGCCTTAAAGATAGCATTAAAACAGTTCTGCTACCAGTTTTGGTAGAGAAGAGGGTTTTGCCTCCTGTTGATATGAGAGATTCTATCCGGTTGAAAGAGCTTTCTATTCGAGAGAGAGAGTTAGACAATGAGAGAGAAGCGTTGCGTTTAAAAGTTTCTGAGAATGAGTTAGAAATGAAACGCTTAGAGTTAAGAGCTAGACAGGAAAATATTGATCTCAGTTACACCGGGTCTTTTGATGTGAGTAAAAACATTAGGCTTGTACCACCGTTCATCGAGAAAGATGTAGAGAAATTTTTTCTGCGTTTTGAGAAAGTTGCATCTACTTTAAATTGGTCGAAAGGTGTTTGGACTTTATTAATTCAGTCAGTTTTAACTGGCAGGGCACAAGAAGTGTATTCTTCACTTTCACTGGAGCAAAGTAAAGACGATGATGTGGTTAAAGCCGCTATTCTTTGTTGTTACCAACTAGTCCCAGAAGCTTATCGACCGCGCTTTCGTCGATGTGAGAAAACTGAAGATCAGACTTATATCGAGTTTGCTCGTGAGAAAGAGGCTTTATTTGATCGATGGTGTTCGTCAAGTGAGGTAGACAGCCAGACGAAGTTGCGAGCTTTGATTCTGGTGGAGGAATTTATAAACTGTTTGCCTGATGTTGCAGCTACTTACCTAAATGAACATAAAGTCAGTTCTCTGCATGAAGCTGCTGTTTTGGCAGATGAATTTGTTTTGACCCATCATATCTTTAAAGATAGATATAAGTCTGGAGGTTTATCTCCAAAACATAGCTATGCTGCCGTCCATTCTTCCAGTAGTCCAGAGCAAGCTTGTTTTTATTGTAAGAAGCCTGGGCACTTGGTGGCAGACTGTCCAGTGCTGAAAAAAAAACAAGCTGCAAAAGGCTTTGGGTTGATTAAAGCGTCTCCACATTTTACTTCGCCCTGTCTTGAATTTTCAAGCGATGTAAAGACTGGCTATGAACCATTCCTTAGTGATGGTTTTGTCTCGTTGCCTGATGATGATAATTTAATTCCTGTACGCATTTTGCGTGACACTGGTGCTGCACAATCATTCATTTTGAAAGGAGTTTTGCCTTTGTCTGAGACAACAAAAAGTGGCACCAGTGTATTAGTTCGTGGCTTTGAGATGGGCTTTACTGTTGTTCCACTTCACCAAATCTTGTTCAAATCTAGCGTAGTCACCGGCCATGTTGCGGTTGGTGTTCGGGAATCTCTGCCCATTCCTGGCGTGTCTTTTATTTTAGGCAATGATTTAGCAGGTGGTAATGTGTGGAACCGAGTGAGTTCGGAAATTCTCCCTCAAGTTGTTACCGTGCCTAAAATAGCCGACCATGAGTGTGTAGAGAAAAATCCTGATGTTTTTCCTGCATGCGCGATTACTCGTGCTATGTCGAGGAAAGGAGGGCGCTCTATTTCTCCTGTTGAATATGAACTATCCGATTCTTTCTTTGTGAATCTTGAGTCTGAGACGTTTCCTGAGTCATCGGCTATTGATCTATCTAGGCCTGATAAGAAAATGAATCAAATCATGACGGAGCCTGCGTGCTTGTCACGCACAAAGTTGATTGCTGCTCAAAAAGCTGATGTGTCGTTGGTCTCTTTATTCCGCTCTGCCTCATCTGATATTAACGTTGATGAGGAACTACAATGTTTTTTCTTTCAGGATGGAGTTTTAATGAGGAAATGGAGGCCTTACAATGTGTCAGACCATGGTAACTCTGTTTATCAGATTGTAGTACCCGTTGAGTACAGAGATAAAATCTTGAGTGTAGCTCATGACTGCGTAGCTGGTCATATGGGAGTCGCTAAAACACTAAACCGTGTTAGTCAACATTTTTACTGGCCAGGGTTGAAGCGGGATGTAGCTAATTTTTGTAAAACTTATAAGGTCTGCCAGGTGGTTGGCAAACCCAACCAGAAAATCCCTCCTGCTCCTCTATATCCCATTCCTGTGTTGGCTCCACCATTTGATCATGTCATTGTTGATATTGTTGGTCCACTTGTGCGTTCCACGAGTGGATATCAATATCTGTTAAAAATGATGTGTGCAGCTACTCGTTTTCCGGAGGCTATTCCTCTGCGAAAAATTTCTGCCAAGGTGGTCTTAAAGGAGTTGTTAAAGTTTTTCTCTGTGTTTGGTCTGCCAAAGATCATTCAGACTGATCGTGGATCGAATTTCATGTCTCGTGTGTTCACCCGTGTTTTGAAACAGCTCAGCATACAACATAATGTTTCCAGTGCCTATCATCCGGAAAGCCAGGGGGCGCTGGAACGCTATCATCAAACGTTGAAGAGCATGTTGCGGCATATTGCCTTGAGACTGGTAAGGATTGGGCAGATGCAGTTCCCTGGCTGCTGTTTGCCTGTAGAGAGGTGAGACAGGAGTCACTTGGATTTAGTCCTGCTGATCTTGTTTTTGCACATACCATACGAGGTCCATTGGCTGTATTAAAAGATCAGTTTTTAAATGAACTTCCTGCAAAAGACATTCTGAGTTATGTGTTACATTCACGTTCTCGTTTACACAGAGCCCGTGAGTTAGCCCATGAAAATCTTGAGAGAGCACAAGACAAGATGAAAATTTGGTATGATCGTAAGACCACAGATCGACATTTTGAGGTGGGTGATAAAGTACTTATGTTACTCCCCATTCCTGGATCTGCTCTACAAGCTCGTTTTACTGGTCCATATCTGGTAATGCATAAAGTTTCTGACCGCGATTATGTAATAGCCACTCCAGATCGACGGCAGCAGAAGCGCCTGTGTCACATTAATATGTTGAAGCCTTATTTTGAGCGTGCTTCTGTTTGCCTAGGTTCATCTCCAGCTGAGCTGGGGTCGGATTTGTCGAGGCCTACGAGTGATAAGTCCATGCTGTTGTCTGTTGTGGTGGAAGAGAGTGATGAAACTGAAAGTAATCCACCTCGTGCTCTAATTGAGGGTCGTCTTAACAACACTAAAATGCTCTCAGTTTTAGCTGATCACCTCCCACACCTCACCGATTTTGAGAAGACTGACATTTTGGACGTTGTTCGCCAATTTCCAGAGTTGTTTAATGATGTTCCAAAACAAACTCACCTTATTGAGCATGACATTGATG
The DNA here is from genome assembly GCF_963082965.1 of Carassius carassius. Lineage (NCBI taxonomy): Eukaryota > Metazoa > Chordata > Actinopteri > Cypriniformes > Cyprinidae > Carassius > Carassius carassius. The sequence continues at coordinate 13,514,504 of NC_081785.1, forward strand.
TGGGAACAACAACACCAATCAAGCAACATCCGTACAGGGTAAACCCTTTGAAACGTGCCGTGTTAAAGAAAGAAGTAGAGTACATGCTTGAAAATAACATTGCGGAACCAAGCAGGAGTCCATGGAGTTCTCCATGTCTATTGGTGGCAAAGCCTGATGGAACGTTTCGGTTTTGTACTGATTATCGGCGTGTTAACGCAGTTACTAGACCTGATTGTTACCCGTTGCCCAGGTTGAATGCTTGTATTGATCAGGTGGGTTCTGCAGTTTTTGGTAGCAAGTTTGACTTGCTGAAAGGCTATTGGCAGATTCCCCTCACCAGTCGAGCAAGAGAAATATCTGCATTTGTTACCCCCGACGACTTCCTGAATTATCACGTTATGGCTTTTGGAATGCGCAATGCTCCTGCAACGTTCCAGCGATTAATAAATACAGTGCTGTCTGGCATGTCTGGCTGTGAGGCCTATTTGGACGATGTGGTCCTTTATAGTGCGTCATGGCCAGAACATGTTCAGCAGATCCGAGAGCTATTTTGTCTACTGTCCTCAGCCAATTTGACTATCAATTTGGCTAAATGCGAGATCGGTAAAGCAACAGTCACTTATTTGGGTAGAGTAGTAGGAGGTGGTCAAGTGCGTGCTTTGGATGCCAAAGTTTCAGCTATTTGTAGTTTTCCTCCTCCTGCTGATCGTCGTGAGTTACGCAGATTTCTTGGTATGGTGGGCTACTACCGAGCGTTTTGCAAGAATTTCTCATCTGTAGTAGCTCCATTGACTAATTTACTTAGTCCAAAGGTGGTATATCAGTGGTCTGACCAGTGTCAAAGTGCCTTTGAAAATGCAAAGGCATTGCTTATTTCAGCTCCTGTGTTGGCTGCTCCTGACTTTGCGAACCCTTTCTTTTTAATGGTTGACGCGAGTGATCAAGGTGCTGGCGCTGTTCTCCTCCAAGAAGGAGTGGAGCACGTCCATCACCCTGTTTGCTACTTCTCTAAGAAGTTTAATCAACATCAACGGTGGTACTCCACCATCGAAAAGGAGACACTGGCCCTGGTTCTTGCTGTCCAACACTTTGAAGTATATCTGGGTGCATCAGGTAGAACGATCGTATATAGTGATCATGACCCCCTGAAGTTCCTAAGCCGGATGAGAAATGCCAATCAACGTCTGATGCGGTGGAGTTTGATCTTGCAGCCTTTTAACATTGAGGTCAAGCATATCCATGGTACTGATAACGTCTTGGCAGATGCCTTATCTAGAGTACCTTAGTCCAGTATTTCTGTTTACCGTTAATTGGTAACGTATGGTCGCAATTTTTTTTTTAAATTATGTTTCTTGTTTATATTTTGATTATGGAGACTGGAGTCACCATTTTGGTGTGGGGGTGTGTTATGTCCCTCCACTACCTGTGGTGGCTCTGTTTTCCTCTATTAATTGTTTGGCTATGTGGCAATATGTATTCATGTGTTATTGTGTGCAGGTGTGATTTGTAACGAGTGGGTGGAGAGACACCCTTTAAAAGCAGAGGCACTCCATGGAGAGAGGGAGATGACTTGGGTTCGAGGCAGCCACCATGCTTGTTGATCTTGCAAATTATGTTTCATTGTAGTTAATCTTCCTTTTGTTTTGGGTTTTGGCAATTGTCTAATAAATACCCTAGATAAATGAGTCCAACTGACTTTGTAGTCACTTTATGCTATGATCAGTCTGCCTGACAATAACAACAACTTATCTACAATACTTATTTTAGCATAAACTTTTAGATCAGAAGATCTCTAAGGCAAACATTTGATTGGGCTGTTTTAAATACTGAATGTTGTTTGATGTTGTAGGTTGGAGCTGCACTCCCTCCTAAAGTCTGCCAGGTGTGCTGTTTAAAGAACTTAACCATTGTTATCTATAATGATGCACTTTTCTGTTCCTTTGCATTTACCAGCAAATACCATGTAACCCAACACACTGTTTCAAATCTTAAGCTACATATTTTGTCACGGTCAAATTTGGGCATCCCAAATATGTTCCTTTTGTAGCATGAAAATTCCCAAAACAATCTTTTACACTTTAACCTCTTGAACCTGCTTCATGCTTGTTTTCAAATACCTCGAGTTCCCGTGGGTTCACTTGACCTAGTTTCTTTTGTTGCCATTCAGGTTTGCAGTGCATGGATCGCCAGTGGGGTCATCAGCGACCTGCGTGACCTGAGAAGGGTACATCAGCTTCTGGCTTCCTCTCTCGCCAAAGCTCAAAGCCTGGGACGAGGTACTGAACACCATCACACAAATATTAATTTTGTTAATTTTCCCACTCACCTGTGTCTGAGTAAATCTATGTGTCTGTACAGGTGTATATCACAGTGGTACAGGGCTCCAGGCAGCCATCTTCAGCAGCAGAATGATGAGGCTGGGACTGCAGGTCCAGCAGGGGCTGGTTTGCTCAAACTGGTCCAGACTGAGCCGCCTGTGGCTGGCTGCCCTTCAGGACCATGCCCTGCTCACCCTGCCCTCACAATACTCCAGTCAGCTCCCCTCCACAGGTCACCACTCACACTCTGTTTCTCAGATTACACACCTACTTAATGGAAAATAAGTAGATATACTTCTTTACTTTCAAATTTGATATTAGTGTTATGAAAAATAACTGTCTAATTTATGTGCTTCTAGTGCAAACAGATAAATATAAATGAATAAAAACTGGCTATTTGCAAAAAGATTGTCCAACCTTGTCGGCCAAAAACTCATACTATTGTTAAATTTAGGATTCTTTGATGAATTGTTCAAAAGAACAACATTTATTTGAAAAATAACTCTTTTATGATACTACAAGTTTCTTTACTGTCACTTGGGATCAATTTAATGCATCCTTACTGAGTAAAGGTTTAATATATATATATATATATATATATATATATATATATATATATATATATATATATATATATTACTGAACCCAAACTTTTGAATAGTAGTTTAAATGTTTAATTTTAAAATGGTAATTCAGATTATGCAGATTATTTTATTACCATTTAAACAATAGTGGATTGATTGATTATTTTTTTTTATGTACCTTGTTTAGAGCAATTTTATGTGAGTTCTAACATGCCTCTTTGTTTGCCAGGTGGCTCGTTTTACACTGCAGAGAGGGTGAAACCGGCCCGTCAACATTATTACAGTGCCTGGGCTACAATTCTCTGCTCTCTGGCTCAACAGCACTGAATTCATCATGGTGGATGAGGGACCTGTCAACCTCTCCAGACCGGTCACACCCTCCTCCATGGGCCAGTCTACCTCGCTGAGTAGTGTCAAATTCCCTGAAGACGTCAACACTGACCGCCTCCACCTAATCCTGGCTACAGATCTCAGTATATATCTCCTGTTTCATTAAGTGGATGTAGTTCAAGGTTTATAGGGTATCCAGAGCTACCTCACAATCATGATAATAATAATAGGCTGATAATAGGGATCATAGATACTTGAGATATTTTAAGATTTTACTTCTGAAAGATTTGAGATTAACATGTTTTTAGTCTTGTTTAATGTTTTATATTCAATTCAATACACTTTTCGCATTAGGAATCAGTGTGGAGTTTTTGTGTTCTCCTCACTCTGGAGACCAAATGGAAAAGATTGTTTCTTGTCTTCAGGCTCTGCAGGCCTTATTGGAGGTGTATTGGCCCCGTTCGAAAGTGGGCAATGATCAGGTATTCTCTTATCAAAAACAGATCAAAAGATTTCTATTTCAAATGCATGCTTTCAAATTTGAAGACACACACACACGCACGCACACACACACACACACACACAGACAGAGAGATATATATATATAAAACGACGACTTCGCCATCAGAGGAATAAATTGCATTTTAAAATCTCACAGTTTCACAATACTGTTTTTAGTACTCTATTTTCTGGTCAAATAAATGCAGCCTTGGTGAGAATAAGATGCTTCAGAAACATGTTGTAACATCTTGGCAACCCCAAACTGGTTTTTCTCATGTGTTGTTTAACATTGTTTTTCTTAAAATATTGCATCATTCACTCTGGAATCTCCCAGCATTCAACTGGCTGTGCTGGAACTGGTGCAACAGATTGTTTTTGCTGCTCAGGAGCATGTCAAAGAGAAATGTCACAGCGCAGAGGGTAAGTTTCTAGAGCTACTTTGGCTCAAACAGTGTAAAGCATACATAACCCTCTGAATTCATCTTTGTCTGCTGTATTGGGTCAGTTGATGATGCTGCAGCAGAGAAGGAAACTATTCCTGAGTTTGGTGAGGGGTGGGATACTAGTCTCTTGTTCTCTGCACACTTGTCAGAAAGCTTCCACAGCTCAGCCCAAACTGGCTGGCAGCCCTACTGGGCAGGAAGGACAGACCTGCTCCCTCAGCAACACTGACTGTAGACTCGTCACATCTGCTCTGGCCATCTTCTCAGAACTGCCCTCCATCTGTTCACCAGAGGGTAAGAGGTCCAGAGAATTACTGCGGCCATAGCAGCTTTCAGATTATGAGAAAATCATTCCTCCAGCCCACTTTTCATTTTCTTTAGTAAATTTAGGAATTACACTTTTTTTATCTTATTCTATTAGAAGGTCACATGAAACAATATACAGTTCGTTTGGTTTTGTCCTCTATTAAACATTTTGTCATACTTTAATATGAAATGTCTCTCTTTTTTATTTGTTATGAATCTATAAATAATCAGAAATCTGACAGTGTTTTATTCTAATCTGCTGCTGGGGGTGTTGAGAGAGGCGGTGAAGGGCTCTGTCGGAGCAGAGAATGGACAGCTGGTACCAGGCATCCCTCAGGCCTTGAGCACTGTTCTCTCCTCTCCCATGAGCAGAGCTGAGAAGAGTCTTAGGGCCTGGACTGAACTGCTGCGATGTGCACTGCATTCAGGTAGTTCTCGCTCATCTCTCTCTCATCAAACACAATCTGTCTGTGTGTGTGTTCAACGTTTATTTGAGGAACATTCTCTGGTTTTTCATGGATTGTTTTGGATGGATAAAATGGAGCCTGGAGTAGATGAGGTCACCGTGTTGACATCTCTCACCATCTTCCTGCTGTACGCCATTGCTGAAGTGACCACAGAGGTGAGCCCCTGCAGACGTGCTGCATCCAGACATTCAGAGCCAGTCTGGAATCTAAGGACCCTGTGGTGAGTGAAGAGGGATTTTTACACTACAGTTCCAAAGCTTGGGGTCAGTTTGTTTATTTATTTTTATTAATTAATAGATAAGCTAGTACTTTCATTCAGAATGGACACTTTAAATTGATCAAAAAGGACAGCAAAGACTTTTACATTTTACAAAAGATTTCAAATATATGCAAATAAAGCACTATAGTTCCCACAAAATTATCAAACAGCACAAGTATTTTCAACATTGATAATAATAAGAAATGTTTTGTTTGAGTAGCAAATCAGCATATTAGAATGATTTCTGAAGACTGGAGTAATGATGCTGAAAATTAACCTTTACCCTAACAGGAATAAATCACACATTAAAATGATTAATATAGAAAACAGTTCTTTTAAATTTCAAACATTCTGAACAGTAATATCTGGCTATTTAAACGAGGATCTTTGCTACAATTCCTAAAGAAGAAATAAACTGTTGAGTATTGTTCTCTACTCTCTTGTTCTCTAGCCATTTCCCATTTAGGTGCTGAGAGAAGTTATCAGTGGTTAGTATCTTTATTCCAAGGCCCAGTACCGGTAGCCAGGCCATTTATTCTAGCTCTGGGTGGCTGTTTGGTGTCACAACAGCAGGAGGTTGAAAAGAGTCATCTTCAAGGCCCAGCAGAGCTACAGGCCTTGCACGATGCCATCCGAGCCCTGGAAGCACTAGTGTTTGCTGCTGATGAAACTCACTGTAAGTGACTGGAAATGTTTACAAGTTATACCCCCAAACAACTGTAAGTTATGATATCATAAACATTTTTTTTTTCAGAATTCATTGATTATGAATGTCTTTTTTTATTACTCTTAGCAAAATATTATAGTGTTGTATAGAATCTGACTCAATATTATAAGGACACCAAGCACTGAGTATGTGTTTTAACCTTGCAGGTCCACAGCTGGTGGCTGTGCTGTTGCTCATCCTCATCTCTCTCCAGCTAGATGAGAATGCTTTGGCATCGGCTCCGGCAGCCTCTCGCTCACTGCACGAGTCTGCCTTAGGAGACCTCATGCGGATCGGCCCCCAGCACTCGGCTGTCTTCAATGCACTGATGGCCTCCACCCCGCACATGAAAGCCAGGCTGCAGGCAACCATCAAGGGCAACCAGGAGAGCATGAACACTAAGGCACAAACAACTCGGCTCATTAGCAAAAACACGCCAAGCATTTAACTGAAGATCAGTTTCCTGTGAATCCTCCTGACTGGATATGATACGAGTATTATGATTTTAATGACTGAGTGAATGTTGAGGTGGTGTTGTAATCAGCTTTGTTTTTAAAGATAAATCAATTTAAAATTTGTTTTTAGTAATTGTAGTCAGTTTTAAAACTGCATTAACCTCTATGAGGAACTTAATACATATTTACTCAGAAAGTAAGGTGAAGTGTGTTTCACAAAAAGCAAAACAGCTGAACCATGGGAGTGAATTTTATATGACTAACATTTCTATAAACATTTTGCTAGTTTTAATGGTTACCTTGCTGCAGCTCACAATTCAACCTGACCAACTGCACTGCTGGTAATTGGTTATTTGCTGACTTTACATATACAGTTCTAGAGCATTTAAATATTATACATTTAACATATATGAAATATTTTAAGTTGCTTAGAGATAGTTGCGTGTTCTGATTGCATATTCATGATAAATCATTACAAACAGATATTTGCATCACATCACTGCACTGCTATGTGAATATATCTGCAGTATGCATTCATATGGAAGTCATTTCTGCCACATAAGAAAATAAAATCATGGTATTTTGGTAATTTATGAGACAATAAGTCAAAATTGTGACATACTAAGTTAAAACTGAGTAATAAAGTATTTTTCTTTTTTTCTTTTTTTGTATTTGACTTTTCATAATTTTCACTTCAAATAATTTAACTTTTCATGTCGATTTTGACTCCGTTACTATTTTTCATTGTCAATATCAATTTGTATCGCACTACAAACAAGTTTTAATGCAAATGGAAGATTTTCAGCTAATATTGGACCATTGCTTATTGCCTGTTCCTATAAACTTAAGCTGCTGCTTTCTGCTAGAAGCAGTGAGATCAAGTGCAATTATGCATTTGTAACTGTACTATCTATTTTGCATGTTGTAAAATGTACAAATTAAAAATTAGGGCAAGATTGACATTTATTTTCTGAATATACTGGAAGAATACAATCTAGTTTTGCTTCAAGAGTCGCACTGGTTTTAATTCGCAGTGGAACCTGGAATATGTCCTTATTTAGACATGTCCAGTCTGCTAGGATCACTGGATAAAATGAATAATGCATTTCAAAGTTTTCAAGATGAACGTTTACCTACTAAAACAGTATTTGATTTCAAAGAGTAAGTGTCACTGTTCACTTTCTACAATTGTGCAATCTAGGTGAATGGTTTGGAGTCTTTGTGCCGACGTAGTGGACTGTAAATGGCGAGGTGTTTTAGCGCCCCCTATCGCTGAGCCACATCACTGCATGCCTCTTACTGCTGCTGCGGAGCCTCGTGATATGCGGAGCCTCGATTAGTCCTTTCGACGGCTCTCCATTTCACTCAATATTTCCCCCGTCGCCTTCCCGTTCACTTTGACCTCTACCTTACAGCAAACAGAAGCGGGGAATGAAGCAATATTCACATCTTGCCGTCTGACACAACTTCATCCAGAGACGAATTTCGTCCACCCTGTGTGTTTTTTCTTATCTTCTCGTCGTTCGGCGATAAGCGGTGAGTGTTTGTTTCGCTCGGTGGAGGGTTGGTTTCTCAGCCTGACAGACGCGTTCAGGCCGCGGGCGTCTATTCAACTTTAGCTCGAGGATTTACTGGTAAACACAAGGCCGCGTTAGTGTTACTTGGTGTTTTCTGTGCTTTTGCCTTAAGTTTAACTCCAACCGGTTATATGTGAATAGAGAACATATTCATCCCCAATATAAATGAAGTTTGGGATTAATTCAATTAGGTTTGTCGATGTGACGCTAACATTTTAGCTAATCCCTGCTAACTAACCCTCGCTTTCACGGCCGATAATTTGTGTTTATATCAATTTGCTGTGGAAACACATTGTCAAACATGACTTTAACGTGAAAATAAACGGTTTTGGACTCGGTCATGGAGTGTTGGCTAACATAAGCTGTCTGAACTCAAGAAAGAGGCCACCAGGACAAGATTGGACGTTAATGTATGACTTTTTTCCCCGAACTTGCCTTCTATAACGTTTAATCACAATTATTGAGTTTGATAACGTCTTATTGTTAATGGTTAGAGATTTTCAAGGTTAACTAACTGTTTGTTCACCTGTTTGGCTCCCAGGTTCATGTTAGATGACCATACACGAAGTTAAACACGCGACATGATATTATAACTCAAACACAATATGCGTGTATCCTATTAACGTTCAAAACTGCCGTCTGTGCTGACTGTTAAGGTGGTTTTGTTGTGCTCCTGTATAGCCTGGTGTCATGATGACATCGGTTGCAATCAAGTTGTTGTTTTTTTTCACTCCTTAGTCAGCTGCACTGGCAGAAAGTCAAAGAACCTCATTAGAATTATGTCTGTCCGTCAGATATCATGAATGCTAGAGCCACGGATAAGATGGATGTCTGCTTTGCTGGCACTTTATTTTAAGTTGATCTCTATGCTGTAAGAACAACAGCAGGCAAAATCTAAAAATACATTACTACTTGAATTAACTTGGACTGGAACTTACTTTGGTATTAGACACTTTACATTTCTTCCTTGCTCTCATATTTAGCTTAGGTGGGAATAATTTTAATGCTATAGTTAGCCCTGTAAAAAGACCAGACAAATAATATAATAGTCAGAAAAATGACTATTGACTATAATGAATATTAATATCAGTGGTCACTATCAATAATGCATCTTATTATAAAGATATTTAAATTATTAGTTTTGATCAACGTTTTGTAGTTTTAATTGTGAGCAGCTAAACATAAAAGGCCATGGGATACAATAATGATTTGAGAGATGTACAAATAAACATTCCTCAAAACAAAAGCCAGATGTATTAGGGCTGGACGATTATGGCCTAAAATCAAAACCTCGATTAATTGAACATTTTGCCTCGATTACGATTATTGAACGATTATTTTGGTTTCGTTTTTTTTTTTTTGCCCTCTTAGTTCACTGACAAGGTTTGTACTGTAAATATGATTGACTATCAGCAGTTATTTTATCTATGTTCTTAACATTTTCTTACTAGGGTTGGGTATCGTTTGAATTTTATCGATACCGATTCTTATCGATTCCTAGTTTCGATTCCAATAAGATAAATCCAATATAAAAAAATTAAGTCAAACATTTAGATGTCAAACATTTTTACAAAGCATTCTGTTGCAGCTGAATAACATGAGCAAAAATCAGCAGCCTAAAAAACTCTGCAAGAGGAATTTTGCCTGCGATTAAAAAAAAAAATACCATAGCAAAAACAACTAGATTTATATAAATTTCAAATATTAAAGTGTTAAAGACAAGTAATATGATATGTCAGTAATAAGAAAGGAACAAACAAATCAATTAGCAATATCATAAATAAATAAATACAACTAAACTAAATTTCAGGTACAGAAACTGTAATTAAAACTTTAAAAACACTGCATAGTTTTCTTTTTATAAATAAAATAAAGATTAAGTTATTAATCTTTAAAAAAAAATACTGCACATTTGTGTTTTCTTTCTCCTCTGTTTATGTTCACGTAAGACAAAAACGGCTGTGTTTATGATGATATACTGATGTAACGTTAGTTTTCTGTATCGTAGTTTCGACTCGGAACAACCTTTTCTACAGTTAAAATACATAGAACAGTCCGAGAACGGACACAAACCGGGAACCCGCAGCGCGACCGGTGTTCTGACAAATAATGCTACCTATCAGATTATGCTACACCGGCGACCGCTACTCTCTGTGCACGCGCTTGTGCTTCATGTGCGCTGCACACAAACATGCTATAATAAGTTTTGAGATTCTAAGCTACTTTAGTGATAAATCACAGGACAGCACTGACAATTACTTTCTGTGTTCCTCTGTGCGCGCGATCTTCATAGCTACTGTTTATATGAGTGTTCGTGCCACAATGCAGCTGCGCGAAATGGTAGCTCGATATAAGAATACACATCCGTTCATCTAATCGCTTAAATGTCCAAACCATAAATCAAATACAATTGACAAAGTTTAGTGAAGACGCAAGGCTCACCGCTCACACCGCTTTGCTTTTATGCCATTGACTGGACGGGGCAGAGTCATGTGGCTACAAACTCACTAGTATTCTTTTAAGGGGGAAGTGTTAACAGGATTAAAAAAAAAACGAAATAACCGACATGGGAAAATTATGTCGGTTAGAGGTTATGAATTTCGGTTTTGATTATTTTTCGATTAATCGTCCATCCCTAAGATGTATCATATTTGATATTTTTTTAACGTGATTAAAATATGAGAATATGTATTGCTCCAGTCCAGTAAATATTTAATTTTTAAATCTTAATAACAATATAAAAATGACTTATGTTTGCTTTATAAAAATAATTAGATTTTGTAACAAAAAAACCTGTGTACCATGAACTGAAGATTTAGGAATTTTTATTGTTATTTTTAACTAAAAAAAGTATGAACTACTGATGAGTGGCCAGAAGGCATGTAGTAGGTTCTATAAATATTTTTCAGCAAAGTTTTCGTCATGTTGATATTTGATAGGCCTTAGAAATTAATGTATCAAGTATGATACAGTATACAATCAAGATCATAATAATAACTATATGAAGATAAAATTGTGTGTTATTACTGGATTGATGGGCTAATAGCCTTGAAATAAACGCATCCAATTCATTTGAAGGTATTATAATTATAGGAAACTTTCTGAGTTGTCTTTCCAAGAGAGAATGTAACCCAGGGCTGTGACTTCAGAACTTGTTTTCAGAAGTTTAGTATATTGAATCTATTGTGTGGTTCACAATGGTCCAGTGTCACTGCTAAAAACAGGTCACAAAACCAAAAAGGTTTCAGGTTTGATTAATCACAGAACATGCATATTTAAACTTGTTTTACAGTAGCGAAGTGACATGGTGCTTGTGTGTGTGTGATGTTTTTTTCTCCTCTCCATCCAGTAAATCCAACAGTTGCTTTGATTGTCAAGTTCAACAGAACATTCTTCCTGAATCAAGTTAGTCATTTAATCTGTTGATAAGTGGATCTCTCTGTTAGTCTCTAAGAAGGTGGTGGATCACCTGAGCAGTAAAGAACAGATTTCTGCTATTTCACACAAATCTCCCATTCTAATGAATTTATCCTCATGATTGACTCAGCTTGTCTGTCTCAAGAAAGTAGTGCTGCTTTTTCTTTAATGTTTTTTTTTTTTTTGTCAGAACAATAAAAGCATAGTGATTTCTCAGTTTGTGTTCCGTACTGTGTCTCTGAAAAGCTAGGCTGTTCGTGCCATACAGGGTGAGTCACTGATGAACTATTCATCATGCCGAACTGTTGTTGGCCAAGCTTACTTATCAGCTAATCACAGCGATTTCTTTCAGTGCTTTGATTACAGGCAGCAATTCATCATGTTTATAGTCTGCTTTACTAAGTTCATGCATCTTCAAGGAGTCATCTGCTCCACCCATTTCATTATTACTCAAGAGTTTTCCTTCTGTTATTTAAGAGTAGTGTTTTCAGATCAGTGCCAAAAGATACATACCAAAACAAGTAGGAGAAGTTGGAAGTCAAAGCCCATGGCAACATTGCAGAGGATTTTGTGTGACGTTTTTGTCTTCTGTTGTATACCCGATGTCATTTCCATGCTCATATTTTGATCCTTTTTCTCATGAAGGTGAAGACTTGATGAGCCAACAAGAGGACCAGTGACTGCCCCTGTTCATTTCTCTCCTGCTGCTAGCAGGGTTGCTGGGTGTTGGGTAGTGGGGCATCATGGCAGACGTGGACCCAGACACATTGCTGGAGTGGCTGCAGATGGGACAGGGTGATGAGAGAGATATGCAGCTCATCGCCCTGGAGCAGCTCTGCATGCTGTTGCTCATGTCAGACAATGTTGACCGCTGCTTTGAAACGTAAGTCTGTATACTGACGAGGTGCCAGTTCTGGTTGGCTGAAGGTTTTATTGCTTTTGACCGTGACAGTAGAGCTATTCATAACTGTTATATTTAAATATAAAGTTTATATTTACAGTAAGGTTAATACGTTTTACAGCATGTCACATGAGTTAAAGATATACTGTTCATTTTGAGAGGTTGGAGTAATGTTTTGTTTACCTAGGAAGAACAGGAGACATGCATTGGATTTCATTATTTTCTGGCTTTAAATAATAATAGAAATTGATTTGACACATTTTAGGTTTATTGCATCATGTATGACTGTTGTATTATCTAACAAATTAATCTTGTATCAGCATTGTCCCTCCATATTGTGCAGACCTAATAAGCCTTCATTTCACTCTGACAGTGCTGTCTTGTCACCGCAGGTGTCCTCCACGGACATTTCTCCCAGCTCTGTGTAAGATCTTCCTGGATGAGAGCGCACCAGATAATGTACTGGAAGTGACAGCCAGGGCCATCACCTACTACCTGGATGTGTCTGCTGAATGCACCCGCAGGATTGTGGGAGTTGATGGAGCCATCAAAGCCCTATGTAACCGGCTAGTGGTGGTAGAGCTCAACAACAGAACCAGTAGAGATCTGGCTGAACAATGTGTAAAGGTAAATTGATATATGACTGCCTTGACTTTAAGACTTTTTTTTTCTAGTCAATTTTTCCATTGCTGTTTTTGAACTGTAAATTCCTTTGCATGATGGTCATACTGTCTTGTGTCACCAGGTTCTAGAGCTAATCTGCACACGGGAGTCTGGAGCTGTATTTGGAGCGGGTGGACTGAACTGTGTGCTGAGCTTCATAAGGGACAGCGGTCATCTTGTGCACAAGGACACATTGCACTCTGCCATGGCAGTAGTTTCTCGTCTCTGTAGTAAGATGGAGCCACAAGACTCTTCTCTAGAGACATGCGTGGAGTCCCTCTCTAGTCTGCTGAAACATGAAGACCACCAGGTAAGTGCATGAGTAACACTTCAAGGGATAGTTCACCTTAAAACTTGAGCGTTGTAAGGCTTCCTAGCTTTTTTTGTGTGATGAATGGAACTGCTTGAGCTCCCTGCATGAACACTGGCCGTGCCAAACTGTATATATCTGCAAAGCACTTCTTAAAGTTATCAACATTTTAGGAGTGAAAAAGAAACTTGTGCAATGAGAAAATAAAGTGCGGGACATGCTTGATGTTAAGAATTAAGTGCAATAAACCTTGAAAAGTGCTATCACACACCTGAAATGCATGCACAAAAGTCCAGCATGCGATCACGAATTCAGATCTCTTACAGCAGTTACTGCGCTTCAGCGGTTAAATACACACAATGAAAATGACCATCTTGGTTTTTGACTGAAATGAACATAAACAGCTGAGAAAGAAAACCTGTGTGTATCTATAAATTGGGTGCGTGCAGCTCTTAAAAGTGATAGCAGACTAATATTCCTGCTGCTGTCTATCTCTACAATGTTAATCAAGAAAAAAGGGAATTACTCACTAATCTTGACTAACTTTACTAGCTTTAATAAGGATAAATGTTTGAATGTTTCATTCATACAGTGAAGACTGTACTGTGTTTTACTTTTAAATTTTTATTACTTTATTCAATTACTGTATCATCTTGAATGCTACTGTTAAATAGACTTACTGTACCTAAACACACTGTTTATTTCATTTGTGTCTTTGTTTTATTGTATTAGTCCTTTTGTTTGTTACTTGCATCTGTTATTATTAATAACAAAAATGACTATATCATTATATAAATTGTTATTGTGAAATAAAATGACTCCTACCTGGAATAATATTTTGGCCATATTTCCCCCCCACTAGCTCATGCTCTCAGCTACCTTATCAGTGTTGCAAAGATCTATGCAGTAGGGCTGTCAAAATTGCTCAAAAATGACGTTAGAATATTCCCTAAAAAAAAAAACACGAAGATTCGAACATCTGGTGGCGCATGTTGTCAATGACGCGCATTACATCAATAACAGGACAAAATAATACAAAGAGACATAACTACTTGTATAGGTAGTCTATTTAAGTTTAAACATATTTGACAACGTATTACCTACACAAAAACAAGGAAATCAATTAATGGCCAATACTGCAGACCTCACGCTCTCTCACCCACTCTGCGCATAAGGGTTTAAATGAACAAACAATTTTTTCAGTGCTGATCAAGAGTTTTGTGCAAGCAATTTAAGGTCGCGAATTCTGTCCCAAATATAGAAGGCTTCATTCAGTGATTGAAACAAATATTATTAATATTAATTGAAGTTTTACAGCATATAGAACTGGCATTGAATGCTCCGAGCGAGCTGTGCTGTGGTAAACATGGAACTTTTCCTTGACATGAAACGATAAATAATCAAACCTCGGATCCATTGCTTGACAGAACTCCCCGAAGCCTGCCCCATCCACGACACTGATGGTTCTCATGTCCTTACAAATGAACGAAATTAATTTATCCGTTATGGCCTCTTTGTCGTGTTGCAGACAAAGAGCTTGTGGCGGGCGATGCAAAGTAACATTAAGTGTCAAGACGTGACTGTTTAGCTGGAGTTCCACACATTATGCCATGCTCATTTGGGTGCACATTTTTGAGATGTGACCTCATGGTTGAATGGTATGCTAACTGTATCTTGAATAGCTTGCATACAGCTTTATCTCACGGGTCAACAATTTTACCTCGCTTTCTCTGCTGCGGTCGAGTTGGGCTCTGCACTTGCTGTCATCTTCCATGAAGACGCGTCAACTTTCAGCAGTGATGCTGTGCCAGACAGTGCGACTCCTGTGACCTGTCCCTGAACCCTCAGGCGCGCTAGCGCGCCCACTCGCAAAGCAGACAGCCACGCCTCTACTACCGCGGGCGTTTTTTCCACTTTTTTTTAATTCAAAAATTTTCACCTTCGAAATTCGTTTTTTAAAAACTATTCGAATTTAGAATTTTCGTTGACAGCCCTACTATGCAGACCTGTAGGCTTGCCTGTATCTTAGTCATTGACTGGTAGTTGCTCACCATAGGCCTGTGTGGTGGCATTGGCTACTTTAACATACACAATTTTTGGTTCAGTCGGACTGAATTCATTCCGATTGATGAATCTGAATGTAGTGTTTACATGAACGCTAAATAAAGTGATCGAGTTGATGTAAGTCATAAGCTTCAAATCTGATTTTTTTTTTTTTTTACACGCGCACACTTCACAAATAAAGAGTTTCTCACCATTCGCACAAAATAACCACTCTCCTACATGGTTTCTTTATTTGTTTTTAACAGCAGAATTAATATTTATCTATTTATGGGCATTTATTGATAAATAATATACAGTTGTGGCCAAAAGTTTTGAGAATTACATAAATATTAGTTTTCAAAAAGTTTGCTGCTAAACTGCTTTTAGATCTTTGTTTCAGTTGTTTCTGTGACGTACTGAAATATAATTACAAGCACTTCATACTTTTCAAAGGCTTTTATCGACAATTACATGACATTTATGCAAAGAGTCAGTATTTGCAGTGTTGACCCTTCTTTTTCAGGACCTCTGCAATTCGACTGGGCATGCTCTCAATCAACCTCTGGACCAAATCCTGACTGATAGCAACCCATTCAACCCATGGAGTTTGTAAGAATTACTGGGTTTTTGTTTGTCCACCCGCCTCTTTAGGGATTGACCACAAGTTCTCAATGGGATTAAGATCTGGGGAGTTTCCAGGCCATGGACCCAAAATTTCAACATTCAGGACCCCGAGCCACTTAGTTATCACTTTTGCCTTATGGCACGGTGCTCCATCGTGCTGGAAAATGCATTGTTCTTCACCAAACTGTTGTTGGATTGTTGGAAGAAGTTGCTGTTGGAGGGTGTTTTGGTACCATTCTTTATTCATGGCTGTGTTTTTGGGCAGAATTGTGAGTGAGCCCACTCCCTTGGATGAGAAGCAACCCCACACATGAATGGTGTCAGGATGCTTTACTGTTGGCATGACACAGGACTGATGGTAGCGCTCACCTTTTCTTCTTCGGACAAGCCTTTTTCCAGATGCCCCAAACAATCGGAAAGGGGCTTCATCGGAGAATATGACTTTGCCCCAGTCCTCAGCAGTCCATTCACTATACTTTCTGCAGAAGATCAATCTGTCCCTGATGTTTTTTTTGGAGAGAAGTGGCTTCTTTGCTGCCCTTCTTGACACCAGGCCATCTTCCAAAAGTCTTGGCCTCACTGTGCGTGCAGATGCGCTCACACCTGCCTGCTGCCATTCCTGAGCAAGCTCTGCACTGGTGGCACTCCGATCCCGCAGCTGAATCCTCTTTAGGAGACGATCCTGGCGCTTGCTGGACTTTCTTGGACGCCCTGAAAGCCTTCTTTACAAGAATTGAACCTCTTTCCTTGAAGTTCTTGATGATCCTATAAATTGTTGATTTAGGTGCAATCTTAGTAGCCACAATATCCTTGCCTGTGAAGCCATTTTTATTTAACGCAATGATGGCTGCACGCGTTTCTTTGCAGGTCACCATGGTTAACAGTGAAAGAACAATGATTTCAAGCATCACCCTCCTTTTAACATGTCAAGTCTGCCATTCTAACCCAATCAGCCTGACATAATGATCTCCAGCCTTGTGCTCGTCAACATTCTCACCTGAGTTAACAAGACGATTACTGAAATGATCTCAGCAGGTCCTTTAATGACAGCAATGAAATGCAGTGGAAAGGTTTTTTTGGGATCAAGTTAATTTTCATGGCAAAGAAGGACTATGCAATTCATCTGATCACTCTTCATAACATTCTGGAGTATTTGCAAATTGCTATTATAAAAACTTAAGCAGCAACTTTTCCAATTTCCAATATTTATGTAATTCTCAAAACTTTTGGCCAAGACTGTACATATAAACCGCAGTGTCATGCTTCTCATATTTATCACGCAGTAAAAATGCCTTTCCACGTGCCCAAAACAGGTTGCCTGTGGATGAGAATCCAAAACAAAGACTGGTTGGAGGTAGTCCTGCTCCACTTCACAGTTGCCGAGTGAAAGGAGTTTTATAATGACAGAACACGCATTTATACAACACTTTATTCAAAAGGAAGAGCCATTTGTTCCGCGTGTCATATGGCATTATGCTATTTCTGAGTCATTGCACATGCGCAGTACTTTCAGTTTCATGGTTCAATCCGATCGAGTGTTTACATGCACTCTCAATCGTATTAGAAAAGGAATAAACCACCCCCTTCAATCTGATCGAAATTTCATTCTGATCAAGCTCAGTCAGATCGATTAAAGTGTTTACATAAAGGATTTTCAGTCTAATTGAGCCATCAATCCAATTACGAATGGATTATCTGGTTGCATGTAAACGTAGCCAGTGTCTCATGATTCTCCACAAGTCATTCTTTGAATAGAAAGTTCAAAAGATTAGCATTTGTTTGAAATATAAATATTTTGAAACATAAGTCTTTGTCACTTTTGATTGATTCAATGCATTGTTGCTGAATGAAAGTGTTCATTTTCATTTTTTTCTGTTTTTACTGAACCTAAACTTTTAAATTGTAGTGTAAGTAACTATTGGTTAATAGAAAAACAAAATCAGGTTTATACTTTCATGTGTAGATCTGTTTCTTTTTGGTAGTTGTAAAAGACTGACTTTGTTGGTAAAACTACAAATAAAGGCATTGTCAAATTAATGGTGATTATTGTTCTGGTGTCATGCACAGGTGTCTGATGGAGCTCTGCGTTGCTTCGCTTCACTGGCGGACCGGTTCACGCGGCGAGGAGTTGATCCAGCCCCATTAGCTAAGCATGGACTGACAGAAGAGCTGCTGTCCCGTATGGCTGCGGCAGGAGGGACGACATCTGGACCGTCCTCCACCTGTAAGCCTGGCAGGACCTCTAGTGGAGCCGCTCCATCTGCTGCGGACTCTAAACTGAGCAACCAAGTGTCCACCATTGTCAGCCTTCTGTCCACACTCTGCAGAGGCTCACCACTTGTCACACATGTAAGATGTATATTCACAGAAATATACTTGCCATTTGCTAAATGTCACGAGTACTGTGTGTTTCCTTATTTTTTTTTTCTTTTTAATGACATCACTGCAAGAGGATGTGTATTAAAATCACAGTTTCCACTGGTTTCTTTTCATAAACATTTGTGTTGCCTCCTCCTCCAGGATCTTCTGCGCTCAGAGCTGCCTGACTCTATGGAGAGTGCTCTGCAGGGGGATGAGCGCTGTGTGCTGGACACCATGCGTCTGGTGGACCTACTGCTGGTGCTGCTCTTTGAGGGACGCAAGGCTTTGCCCAAATCTACAGCTGGTTCTACTGGCCGTATCCCTGGTCTGCGGCGTCTTGACAGCTCCGGGGAGCGCTCTCACCGACAGCTTATTGACTGCATACGCAGCAAAGACACAGATGCTCTCATTGATGCCATTGACACCGGTGGTAAGTGTTCAAGTAGTGCATGCAAGATCATTTGTGGAGTGGGTTTGAGGGCTATTGTCACTTTGATGTCACATCTTAACTAACATGTACTGTTAATTTTTATTTCCTTCTAAGCATTTGAAGTAAATTTCATGGATGATGTAGGACAGACTCTCTTGAACTGGGCATCTGCTTTTGGAACACAAGAGATGGTAAGAATCTTTTACTTATTTATTTTTTTTAAATATGTGGAATGTTGAATTAGTTTTTCAGTGCACATGATGCAAGAAATTGCCTTCAGGCACAGTGAAACAGCATGAGCAAACGAACAGCATACTTGTGAATAAAGGTTACACAGTGAATTTAAGACAGCATTTTATGTGGAGAAGACACAACTAAATGTACAAGACTGTAATTTTGGCGCCACCAGCAGCAGTGTTACAAATGCCATGCATAATGAAAACTAATACAAGCTGTTTTCTTGACCCTATGTGTCTGGTATTTGCTCACGTTAGTTGTAATAATGGGGTCAGAATGGGCTCAGTGCAACAGATTAACATTGTTTAAGGATTGCAAGCACTCAGACTGTATTCTGGCCTGCTTAAGGTGGAGTTCCTCTGCGAGAGAGGTGCTGATGTCAATAGAGGCCAGAGGTCATCCTCTCTGCACTATGCTGCCTGTTTTGGCAGGCCACAAGTAGCCAAGGTAAAGTGTTTGTCATGTAACTGACTCTTTCTATAGTTATTATACATTTTTATTATACATGTTTTTAATGTATTCTATTTATTTTATGGCACATGTTTTCCCAATAGACTTTACTGCGCCATGGGGCCAACCCTGACCTGAGAGATGAAGATGGGAAGACACCATTAGACAAAGCTAGAGAGAGGGGACACAGTGAGGTTGTAGCAATTCTCCAGTCTCCTGGTGAGTCCATCAGCTTTCATCTCTACTTCATGACAATATTATTTCTCCTTCTTCTTTTGAAAGTAAAAGTTTCAGAAGATTGAACTAAAATGTGCTTTGTGGGATTGGCTTATTATTCATTAAATGTCAAAAGTGAGGCTATATTGTGCTATCAGTACATGGCCTAGAAATAACAACCATGTGCTTTAATGCAGTTGCTCACCATTAGTTTTGTAATGGTGAATTCAAGGGGATTTGTGAGATTTTGAAAATAAAGTGTTTCTTGTGGTGTTTGATATAGGAGACTGGATGTGTCCTGTCAATAAGGGGGATGACAAGAAAAAGAAGGATGTTAATAAAGAAGAGGAAGAGGGCAGTGAGCCGAAAGGTGACCCTGAGATGGCACCCATCTACCTGAAAAGGCTGCTTCCAGTATTTGCACAGACCTTTCAGCAAACCATGCTGCCTTCAATAAGGTGAGGGGCTCTAGAGGACCATCAGTGCCAAACCATTTCAGAAAGAAAATCAGTATAGTAACATTTTTGTATTTTGTTTCCAAATGTCAGGACATCAGTGCTTTCCTTTCATTGATAGTTTTTGTATAATCTCTTTCACAGGAAAGCTAGTTTAGCTCTGATCAGAAAAATGGTGCACTACAGTTCTGAAGTTCTACTTAAGGAAGTGTGTGACTCTGATGCTGGACACAACTTGCCCACTGTACTTGTGGAGATCACTGCAACCGTGCTGGATCACGAGGTTGGATGATTTGGTCTTTCCCCTCCTGATGATCTTTTCTGAAAATGAATAGGTTTGAAGTTAAGGCTTATTGACCTTTCTACTCCCTTTTTCACAGGATGATGATGATGGTCACCTGCTGGCACTTCAGATCATTAGGGATCTAGTGGATAAGGGAGGTGACGTGTTCTTAGATCAGCTGGCCAGGCTGGGGGTCATTAATAAGGTGTCCACTCTGGCAGGACCCACATCTGATGATGAAAATGAGGAAGAGGCCAAGCCTGAGAAGGTCAGACTCAACTCATTCCAGATTTGATGCTTTATTGTCGTTGAGTTTTTTTACTTTGTGCATCTAAAAAATCTGTGTTGATGAATAAACAGCTTTTTCTTGGAACTAATCAGAATTTGCTCTGAAATAAATGAGTCTGTCCTATTTTCCAGGATGATGAACCACAAGAGGATGCCAAAGAGATCCAGCAGGGGAAGCCTTACCACTGGAGAGACTGGTCCATCATCAGAGGCAGGGACTGTCTCTATATCTGGAGTGATGCAGCTGCTTTGGAGCTTTCCAATGGCAGCAATGGTTGGTTCCGCTTCATCCTTGATGGTAAACTGGCCACCATGTACTCCAGCGGAAGCCCAGAGGGCGGCTCTGACAGCTCAGGTAGGTTTCCTGCAAATAATCTGGTCAATCAATGAAAGAACAGAGCTATCTTTGCATCAATTAAATCGAACAGGATGGCTCCTGGGAACTATAGTAGCAGATGCTTTCTTTCCCTCACTCCCATAGAGAGCAGAAGTGAGTTTCTTGAGAAGCTGCAGCGTGCCAGAAGTCAGGTCAAACCGGTCACAGGCAGCCAGCCCATCCTGTCCACACAGGCCCCCACCAAACTCACTGTGGGAAACTGGTCTCTAACTTGTCTGAAAGAGGGTGAGATTGCCATCCATAATTCAGATGGCCAGCAGGCCACCATCCTGAAAGAGGACCTGCCAGGTTTTGTGTTTGAGTCAAACCGAGGCACTAAGCACTCTTTCACTGCAGAAACCTCTCTAGGTAAGTTTGGAATATTTGTTTAAATGCATCCAGTTTGTCAGTATCTTTCCTCAGTTGCTCAGTAATTGGATTCTTTGTTTGTCACAGGGTCCGAGTTTGTTACTGGCTGGACTGGTAAGCGAGGAAGAAAGCTCAAATCCAAATTGGAAAAAACTAAACAAAGGGTAGGATTACGGAGCATTCTTTTTATCCTTTAAAGCAGTGATCCTCAAATCTGGCTCGCGAGATCCACTTTCCTGCAGAGTTTAGCTCTAGCCCTAATCAAACACACCTGAATTTGCTAATCAATGTCTTCAGGATCATTAGAAAATCACAGGTAGGTTTGTTTGATTAGGGTTGGAGCTAAACTCTGCAGGAAAGTGGATCTCGCGAGCCAGATTTGAGGATCACTACTTTAGAGCGTGACTGACAGATGTGACCATTCATATTTGAGTCATTGTTACACGATTCTCAGTAATCATTCTAATATGCTGATTTGTTGCTCGAGAAACATTTCTTATCAGTGTTTAATAATACATATTTGTGGAAACCATAATACTTCAGGATTCTTTAAATAGAAAGATAAAAAAAGATATATATAATATATATATATATAATGGTTACATTTCTTTACTGTCACTTTTGATCAATTTAATATGTCATTGCTGAACAAAAGTATTAATGAAAAAAAAAAAAATATTTCTAACACCAGTACATTTTATTGTATTGCATGACATTAACTTTCTCTTTCCACCTCTGTAGGTGAAAACCACGGCCAGAGATCTGTATGACGATCACTTCAAGGCTGTGGAGAGTATGCCAAGAGGTGTGGTGGTCACTCTGAGAAACATCGCCACACAGCTAGAGTCTGCTTGGGAGCTACATACTAACAGACAGGTAGAATTAAGCTTAAAACTTTATCTACCCATACAATATACTTTTGTCAAGTTTATTTTAGGTCCCATGTAGTTGAGGTCAAAAAGAATATAACAGTGAGAGTTTGCTTCTTGTTTCTTCAGTGCATTGAAGGTGAAAACACATGGCGAGACCTCATGAAAACAGCTCTGGAGAATTTAATAGTTGTTCTTAAAGATGAAAACACCATTTCTCCATATGAAATGTGCAGCAGTGGCCTCGTGCAAGCACTTTTTACTGTCCTCAGCAATGTGAGTCAACAATTTAACTGTTAGGTTTAAACATGTCTGCTTTTATTACCCTTTTAATAATCATGTTTTCCTCACAGAGTGTGGAGCTAGATGTTAAACATGATTGTAAGCCTCTGATGGAAAGAATAGATGTGTTCAAGACTGCATTTACTGAAAATGAAGATGACGAAAGGTAAAGTTTAAATTCTGTTACACATAATGGTAGTTGAGCTAGATACGGCATGTAAAAATAATCTTACCTACATTTCTGGGTCTCAGCTAGCAGCTTATTTGTCTGATTTGAACACAATATGAGAACTTGTTTTTCTGTAGTCTGTTTGTCTTACATGGAAATTGTTTCTGTCCTCTAGCCGACCAGCAGTTGCCTTAATCCGCAAACTGATAGCAGTGTTGGAGTCAATAGAGCGCCTACCTCTCCACTTGTATGATACTCCAGGCTCAACGTATAATTTACAGGTCAGTATCCATGTTTGGTCTAATATTTTGAGTTTGGTGCATGTGAAACAGTGACAGGGTCATTATTAATGGTGATATTTCATTAAAATCTTTTTCTGTCATATTAGATACTGACAAGGAGGTTACGCTTCCGTTTGGAGCGTGCTCCAGGTGAAACGGCCCTGATTGACCGAACTGGTAGAATGCTAAAGATGGAGCCGCTGGCCTCTGTTGAGTCACTGGAGCAGTATCTACTCAAAATGGTAGGAAAGCTTTTTTGTGTTTATTTCTTCTATTATTCCATATTTACTCCAGAAGAGTAAAGAAAAGATCATAACTTTGTCTCATCCCTTTCCCCAGGTGGCCAAGCAGTGGTATGACTTTGACAGGTCATCATTCATCTTTGTTAGGAAGCTCAGAGAGGGTCAGAGCTTCACCTTCAGGCACCAGCATGACTTTGATGAAAATGGAATCGTGTACTGGATTGGCACCAATGCGAAGTGAGCTGCTTTGTGCTTTTTTTTTGCATGATCATTTAAAAGGATTTAATTGTACTTGTTTATTCTTACACTTCGAACCCCAACATGACCCATTTAAACAAAACGCTGTGCATAAAGAATCCACTTCTGTTTGACCACAGGACCGCATATGAATGGGTGAACCCCGCAGCTTATGGATTAGTGGTGGTGACTTCCTCCGAGGGCAGAAACTTGCCCTACGGCCGACTTGAAGACATCCTGAGCAGAGACAGCTCCGCCCTTAATTGTCACACCAACGATGACAAAAACGCATGGTTTGCCATAGATCTTGGTTTATGGGTCATCCCCTCTGCATACACACTTCGCCACGCTCGTGGATATGGTCGGTCCGCCCTCAGGAATTGGGTATTTCAAGTGTCCAAAGATGGTCAGAACTGGATGACTCTCTACACCCATGTGGATGACAGCTCCCTCATGGAGCCGGGGTATGTGTTTAACTATTATTTTGGAGTGTGCGGTTATTGTGTTCTGCCTACTTTGACTTGACCATAGCGCTTTCACACAGCGCGTTGATCCCAGAAATTTGCTAAAAAATTGCCAGAGTGCCTTCTGTGTGAGCGGAAACATGTCTGGGGATTGATCCCGGTAACGATCACGGGTTGAGGACCTACAGAAAATTGCCGGGATAAGTCCTGGAACAAGCCTGTGTGAACAATTCAGGAAAATCGCTGGCAGTGTGGATGAACCAAAAACAAATGATCCTGGGACAAATCACGCGACACATTATCTGTGTATTTTCTGGAATCTCAGTGTTAAGAGGCTTATGTGTCTTTTTTGTGCACCTTCTAATATGACTCATTACTGCCTTAGGTCAACAGCCACATGGCCTCTGGATCCATCCAAAGATGAGAAGCAGGGCTGGAGACACATTCGTATTAAACAGATGGGGAAAAATGCCAGTGGACAAACGCACTACCTCTCCCTGTCTGGTCTAGAAATCTATGGCACTGTTATTGGTGTGTGCGAGGACCAGCTGGGTAAGTACCAATCATTTCTAATACTACACTGTCTTAATGTAACCCAATTATAATACTTATGCGTAGTCAGAAAGCTGTTTGTTGTAAGGATATGAGTCTTTGCCATGTAATTGATCTGATTTCAGTAACCTAACGTCATTGATTTTTCTATTGAGATTTGGCTCCCAAGGCACTACATGGCAACATTCAACATTTTGTAATGTGCTACACTATTTCACAATACACAGGGTTTGGCTTTAAAGTTGTGATGTAACTAGGGATGCTCCGAATGGGATTTTTGAGGTCGATCACAGAAAGCAGTATCTGCCGATACAATCACGATACCGATCTATTTAAAACATTTATAGTAATAGTCCAGAGCTTCCCACACAGACTTTACTTGGGTGGGCTGCCCAGGCATATGTGGAGAAACATTTTTGCTTTCATTATTTCTATCCTTATACTTTTTTTTTTTTTTATCCGCCCAAAATAATGAAACCATTCACGATCGATTAACTAGTGTTAAATCTCCCCGCGCCCTACACGTTTCATGTCTGCTTGTTCTGTGTGCATGAGAACTGTTTACTCCCACTGACGTTCCCATGTGTGCTTCAAAGACGCCGCAGATATTTCACAGACACAGGGCTCGACAGTGTGAGCAATTCAATCACAAATAAAATAGATGTGCGTGAACTGTAAAATGTATTGAAGGAGCATGTGTGCGAATAAAGCGAAGTCCCTCCGGGTGAGTTTTCTTGAATTTACTGTCATAAAAATCGATTGCGCAAGTGACAGTTCCTGTATCAACTGATGTGTGACATTCCTGTGTGATGATTTGAAGTGGTTTGTGCATTTTGAGAGGGAAAGAGAGAGCACGCGCGGTGATTCACTTATGCTGTTTATAAAATTATGTCCCACAGAAGGTTTTCAAATGACTTTATTTAATGAAGAAATATGAATTGCACCTCACCTTCAGCATAATGATTATTTTACCCGCAACAGAGACTGAGATGTAATAGAAGTAGCTTTGAAGAGTCATCTCTCATCACGACAGTGTTGGATTAAGTAAATGAAATGATCAGGCTAACATATGAGTCATTAAAAGGAAGCTTTTTAGCAAACATGTCATTTTAATTTGTCTACACTATCACATAAAATTACCTTCCTTAATTGCATGCTATTTAAATGTGCTTTGTCTTTGCTCATTTTTGCAATCAGTTGAGGATTGTTCTGCATTGTCAGGTAAAGCAGTGAAGGAGGCAGAGGCCAACCTGAGACGGCAGCGCCGGCTCTTTCGCTCTCAGGTGATGAAGTACATTGTACCAGGGGCACGGGTGGTACGCGGTATCGACTGGAAATGGAGGGACCAGGATGGCAATCCTGCTGGAGAGGGCACTGTGACTGGAGAGGCTCATAATGGTGAGGACCAATGTCACTTTTGTTTTCTTAGTGTTTGCATCCAACCATTGATAGCTTGTATAGGACAGCACAATGTGTAATGCTTATGCCATAGCAGATTTCTGTACAACGGTGTTCAAGGTGTCACTGCATCGGACCACTACATGAAAAGTTTTTTACTGCCCAATCGACAATGGAGTTCAGTGGTACTTCAATGTTTAAGGGAAACAAATTGTGAACATCAAGTGCATTTGCATGTTTTGAGGAGCTTTCTGCAGCAAATCCATCACAAGTGAGGGGTGGTGATGGAGTTACCCATTACTGACGTGCACACAGTAAAACAGAACAAAGGTTAAATCACATTGGACTTGTTTTCCCAGCATGCCTCAGAGGGGCTGCTTTCAGATCAGCCCTTCTTATTTTCAAGTATCTTCACAAATACTTTAGTGTAGTTAAAGAAAACAACCTATGGCTGGGTTGATCTGAAACCAATCTTTCTTCCTGTGTTTACTTTACTGATCTGACGCTGTCCTCTTGCTTCTAAGAAAATCTGTTTCACACTCTGAAGTTCAATGATAAGTGTTAGATTACTACTTTTTGCTCTCTGCAACTGTCACTCCATACTTTTTTGTTTTTATTAGTTTGCTATTTTGAAGTACAAGCTTTATCCCTCTCCCCCAACTTAACAGGTAACATTTTTGATGTCCTACTCGTATTATTTTAAGCATTCACTCTGTTGCTATTGATTCTTTGGGAAGCCATGTTTCCGTGTGTAAAACAGCATTTTTAACCTGTCTCCATCAGTCAAGTCAAGTGCATGTTGATGTCACAATTTGCCAGCTCCGAATGAACTCCATTGCAAGTGTAATTGACACTGACCAAAATGATTCTTCTGTTCTTTTTCTCAAGTGGCTTCGTAGCTTGGCATTTGCAAAATTCTACTGCCTTGTTTTATTTATTTTTATTTGTCATTTTCTGTGCTTCATGTTTCTACCTCACCGCTTCACCTGGACCAGAGTGATTTGGGCTTCTTCTTAGATGATTGCAAGTATATTGAATATGAAATAGAGAGATTTTGTAGAGATCTAAAAATCTAATTGACCTCATCCAATGATCTTGGTTTATTCTGTTATTTCTGGTCCAGTGTCAAGCAAAAGCTGTTGTCTTTGACTCGCTGCTGTCTTTCTCTGCTCTCTTGCTGGGTCTCACCCGTTCATATCCCCCCTCCCTCCCCCACTTTCCAGGCTGGATTGATGTCACCTGGGATGCCGGTGGCTCAAACTCGTATCGTATGGGTGCGGAAGGGAAGTTTGACCTCAAGCTTGCGCCAGGGTACGACCCTGAGTCAGCGCCGTCACCCAAACCTGTCTCATCCACTGTTGCAGGAACGCCGCAGTCCTGGAGCAGCCTGGTGAAAAATAACTGTCCAGACAAGGGTGGCTCATCCTCCACAGCAGGGGCCAGCTCCTCTAGCCGCAAGGGTAGTAGCAGTTCGGTGTGTAGCGTGGCCAGCAGCAGCGATATAAGCCTCAGCTCCACCCGAGCAGAGCGCAGAGTCGAAAGCCTGTTGGAGCAGGGAATAAGCATCGGAGGAGGGCCTTCGGGGGCGGAGGGCCAAGAACCAATTGTTGTGCTTTCTACAGCTGATGCTGGCTCTGCCTCCAGCACCAGCACACTAACTGCAGACATTGGAAGTGAAAGTGGGGAACGTAAAACACCAGCACCCGATGGCACTTCAAGACAGTCAGACGAGTCAATGGCTATCTCTATGGGAATCGTGAGTGTGAGCTCACCAGACGTTTCAGAGTCATCTAGTAAGGACGTTGCATCCCAGAGGCCCTTGTGCTCTGCTACCAGTGCACGACTGTCTGTCAGCTCACTTTTGGCAGCTGGAGCGCCCATGAGCTCCAGTGCCAGTGTCCCCAACCTGTCCTCTCGGGAGGCCAGCCTGATGGAGTCGTTTGTTCGCAGAGCACCTAACATGTCTCGTACCAATGCCACCAACAACATGAACCTGAGCCGAAGCAGCAGTGACAACAACACTAACACACTGGGACGCAATGTAATGAGTACTTCCAGTGAGTATCTTCAGCTCCCCATTTTTCTAACAGCCAATATAAGGTTTAGGTCAGTGGTTCTCAACCTTCAGACTTTGGACTTCAGAACTGTTTTAATCTATGGGCACTTTTAGTTTCTACAAATTTAAAAGTAACTTCAATAGTCAAAATGAAAAGAATCCAGTTTCAGGATTTCTGAAGTTTTAAAAGTTGAATTATCTTTTTATCCAATGAATTTACTCTCCAAGTAATCTGTCATTTACTGAATAAGGATTTTTTCAGAGGTTCTACCAAAATAAAATATTTTAGAATTAGCATAACTACCGTATTTTCCGGACTATAAGTCGCACTTTTTTTCATAGTTTGGCTGGTCCTGCGACTTATAGTCAGGTGCGACTTATCAAAATTAATTTGACATGAACCAAGAGAAAACATTACTGTCTACAGCCGCGAGAGGGCGCTCTATGCTGCTCAGTGCTCCTGTAGTCTACACTGAAAACATAGAGCGCCCTCTCGCGGCTGTAGACGGTAATGTTTTCTCTTGGTTCTAAATAAATGCAAATTTTCCTCATCATGACGTATTTTTGGACTGATGCGACTTATACTCAGGTGCGACTTGTCTGAAAAATACGGTAGTAAAAAGTAATTAATTCTAATAATGTCTAAGGAGTTTTAAGATCTAATTAATTTACCAATCACACTGTTCTCAGAAAAATTATAGTTAGAAGTGCACTCTAAAACATGTTAGTAGAGAAATAGAAAAAGGAAAATAGTAGTATTTCCTGTCTTTTGCCACCATTACTTTGCTATGCCTTAGACTAGATTTGCATTAATAAAATTTCATTTGCTTGTCAGGCCTTTCCAAGATGTTTTATGAACCTTATTTCTCATTATGTAACCGCAACCATTTTGTTGGAGGAGTATGGAGTTACATCCTGCTCTGGATTATTTAACTGTTCTGCGAATATTAACATGACTCAAATTTTTGCCATGATTTGCGTATTGCAGCCTTTTGAAGCATGTTTAGTTTGTAGAGCGAGCTCTCAGTTTTCAGTTACCTGCTTATTTAGTTATTTTTGGAGACTAACCACCATTTTTATTGATTTGATTTGTTTTGTTTGCAGCTTCTCCTCTCATGGGTGCGCAGAGCTTTCCTAACCTTACAACCACTGGTACCACCTCAACTGTCACAATGTCCACTTCCATAGTAACCAGCAGCAATAATGTAGCCACGGCAACTACAGGTTTGTCCGTCGGCCAGTTGCTAAGTAACACGCTGACGACCAGCCTGACTTCTACATCTAGTGAAAGTGACACAGGTCAGGAGGCTGAGTTTTCGCTCTATGGTAGGCCATGTTACATTTATTAATCACTCTCTCTCTTCCCTCATCCGCTGTTGTTGTAGTACACACCCTTTTGTCAGCAGATTTGTTTTTGGCAAACTAGTTTTTTGTGCTTATTACTAAGCTAATTATCAGTCTTGTTCTCTGAATTCATCTCCTTGATTTATTTTTTGCAATATTAAAGCTGATTATTTTCAATGATATTCTATCACTCAGACTTCCTGGACAGCTGTCGGGCTAATACACTGCTTGCCGAGTTAGATGATGAAGAGGACTTGCCAGAGCCAGATGACGATGATGATGAGAATGAGGATGACAATCAGGAGGAACAGGAGTATGAGGAAGTTCTGGTACGGTCCAGGGTCAACCTTGGTTACCACGTTCATATTCATAGGGTAAAACCTGTTGTAGTTTCAATAATAGTCCAGTGGAAATCCTTTGTTTTTGGTTTTCTTCGTGATCTCCTTTCTGGGTTACCTGAAATTTGGTGTTTGTATTTTTTTTTTTTTTTACTTTGGTGAATAATGGTGGATTTATTGGTTAGGAATGTATTTGTTGTTCCTGTTTTATTATTATTATTAGTTTGTTTGCTCGTTTACTAGCATGTTTTCTCTGTGTAGCATGTTAGGAGAAATGTGTTGCACGTTTACAAGCAGTTGAGCATTGTGTGTAAGAGAGCTATACCATTTTGCTTTTTCAATGGTGGTCTGAAAGGAGGAAGAGGAGTATGAAACCAAAGGGGGTCGTCGCAGGACATGGGACGACGACTTTGTGCTGAAACGACAGTTTTCTGCTTTAGTACCTGCATTTGATCCTCGACCAGGCCGGACTAATGTCCAGCAAACTACTGACCTGGAAATCCCTCCACCAGGTACTGTTGATGCTGTAGAAAGGGGATTGTTATTTTTAAAGCATTACACTATGATTTAGTATTTTTTCATTTTCAGTTTAGTTTGAGTAATTTTTTGTGACATGCTTTTTTTATTTAATATTTTCTTCTATTTAGCTTTAATTAATTTTTATTTTAGTGTTAGTGATTTTTCTACTTTAACGCAAGCAAAAATGAGCAACATTACCTTGGGAGCTAACTGAAGAAAGTTTCCATTATTGAAATATATTTATATTTTATTTTATTTCAGCATTATTTAAATTAATAAACACATTTTTATCGTTTTTGTTAATAATGACACTGGTTGGCTGCTGAGTCAAGCACCGCAATCCATTTTGATTTTTACATTGCAAAAATCATGTTTAATGTGCTCCTAGGTACACCTCGCTCAGAGGTCCAGGAGGAGGTTGAGTGTGCGCCTTCACCCCGTCTGGCTCTCATTCTGAAAGTGGCAGGTCTAGGGACGACGCGAGAAGTAGAACTACCTCTCAACAACTACAAGTGCACCATTTTCTATTATGTCCAAAAGCTTCTCCAGCTTTCATGCAATGGTGCTATTAAACCTGACAAGCTTAGACGCATCTGGGAACCTACATATACGTGAGTCAATCATTTCACAGCTGTTTTTCTTATCAAATTGTTTCCATTTTATGTAGTGTGTTCTCCTAGACATCTGTTAATAAACGTTGTTGTTGTTGTTGTTTTTTGTAGGATAATGTATAGAGAACTGAAGGACTCTGATAAAGAAAGAGAGAGTGGAAAGATGGTAATGACACGTTTTTAATGTCTCTACCTATCCTCCTTTCATTCATTTACTCACTCTCTTTGGCTCATTCAAATCTTGGCTGTTTTTTTTTTTTCTGTGGTTGTCCACGATGAGTAAATGCTCCTCCTCAGTAAACTGTCTGTCAGCCGTCACTAACCTTAAAACCAGGAGACTGTGAAATGACTCCCAGTGGTATCTTGTTAAATGCACGGGCCTCTCTAGTGGTTAAACCTACTGTAATGCATGTGTATTGCGTGAGACTTTACAATCAGGAAAGACCAACATTTGGTTCTTCCTGTTGTAGGGTTGCTGGTCTGTAGAGCATGTGGAACAGTACCTTGGCACAGATGAATTAGCAAAGAATGACTTGATAACCTACATGCAGAAGAATGCAGACTCAACTTTCCTGCGCCACTGGAAATTAACCGGCTCTAATAAAAGTATTAGGAAAAACAGAAATTGTTCGCAGCTCATAGCTGCATACAAGGTATAAAATGCCATCGAATGTGCATATATCTATACATACCATCTTTATTTTCCCTTCTCTGTTTTTCAAGTATTTTTCTATTTCTTGCTTGACTGTCACTTGTGTAGCCACCTGTTACTGTCCTTTTGTGAATTTTCTATCCTAAATGGGTGTAAATGTTGTTCCATGAGAGTTTTTAGGGTTCATTGTGGACTTCTCTATTTGGTTTGATTTTTAACTTTTTGTTGTTGTCTTTGGCCATAAACTATATAATTTTGTAAGAATGCAGTAATTGCATTGGTATAGGTCTGTTGTGATTTGTTATAAAATGGTTGGGAGGAAGAATTCCAAGTAGTTTGTGTTAAAAGTTCATACGGTTTTTCAGGACTTCTGTGAGCATGGCTGCAGATCTTCAGGGCTGAGTTCAGGAACGTTGTCCGCCACGCAGAGCTGTGATATTCTGAGTGCTGCACGCGAGCAGGCTCAGGCCAAGGCGGGCTCAGGACAGAGCGCCTGCAGCGTAGAGGACGTACTGCAGCTCTTGCGCATCCTCTTTACTATCGGAGGAGAACCCTCATCCGGCCGCACACTACAGGAAGGTAAGGAGTTTATCTGCACAATATTGTCTTTTAATCTGTTAT
Organism: Carassius carassius; assembly: GCF_963082965.1. NCBI lineage: Eukaryota > Metazoa > Chordata > Actinopteri > Cypriniformes > Cyprinidae > Carassius > Carassius carassius. The sequence continues at coordinate 13,546,490 of NC_081785.1, forward strand.
TTTCTCCATTAGTATGCATACAGAAGTCAAATTTCTTTGTGTAGATGTGGAAGAGCTGCAGTTCAATGCATCACCTGAGGAATTCACCAGCAAAAAAATTACAACCAAAATCCTGCAGCAGATCGAGGTAATTTGATGTGTTAATTATGCATGTTAAATACATTAAAGATACAATACCGTTCAAAGGTTTGGGGACTTATTTAGCAAGAATGCTTTAAATTGATCAAAAGTGACAGTAAAGATGTGTAATGTTACAAAATATTTCTGTGTGTTGTCTTTTAGGAACCACTGGCCTTGGCTAGCGGGGCTCTCCCAGATTGGTGTGAACAGTTAACCAGCAAGTGTCCTTTCCTTATACCATTTGAAACCCGGCAGCTTTATTTTACCTGCACTGCATTTGGAGCCTCCAGGTCTGTGATCGTAGTATTGAAAGAGATTTTTACTTCATACAATATTCTAGAATAGTGTGTGAAACAGCGATTTGAGACTTTTGCATCTCTCTCTAGGGCTATTGTCTGGCTCCAGAACCGAAGAGAAGCCACTATGGAACGTTCCCGGCCTTCCACAACGGTTCGCCGTGATGATCCTGGCGAGTTCCGTGTAGGGCGGCTCAAGCACGAGCGTGTCAAGGTGCCTCGCAGAGAGAGTATGATGGAGTGGGCTGAGAGTGTGATGCAGATACATGCTGACAGAAAGTCTGTACTGGAGGTAAACGCCACAACATAATGTTTGCTCAGAAATTGTGTGGTCTTAAAATCTGAGACTGCTAGTGATTAATGCTTTTGTTTTCACTACAGATTATATTTTCATTGTACATGTAAATGTACAGTTTTACAGCATTTGGCATGTTTTTTTGTTTTAATGATAGCAACACTGGAGCTCTCCACAGTTTGATAATCAATGCCATTAAGTTTTTGCATAGAAAAGACTCCTAGATATGGTTTAGTAGTTGTTTTTATTTGTTTTTTTGTATTTGATTTTTTTTTTAAATCCTGGTACTGTTTATTCCCAAATTGAAATGACAAAAAATCCAGGTTTTCAGTGTGGTTTCAAGCTTTTGCACCTCAGTGTATTGGCTAAGATGTTTTCTTCTGTTATTTCTGCTGCAAATTAAAATTTTGCAAGTTTCCAACTATTAACTAAAATTGGGAGCGTTGAAACATGATTCATTTTGTAATTTCTGTAAGTTTCACGTTTCTCATTCTGTATGTTTCTCAATGTTATTTTTCTTTAAATTATATTTAATAGTATTTTTATGTAATAAAATCATTCTTCCAGTGGCTCCCTGCTTGAGAACCACTGCTCTATAGCAGTTAAAATCCGTTTCAGGGTGTTTGATGAAGACTGATAATGATTGTTATTTTGCACAGGTGGAGTTCCAGGGGGAGGAGGGCACTGGTCTTGGACCCACTCTGGAGTTCTATGCTCTCGTGGCTGCAGAGTTCCAGAGAACTTTCCTTGGAATCTGGCTCTGTGACGACGACTTCCCGGATGATGAGTCACGTCAAGTAAGTATTTAGCCGTTTCACCTTAAGGCACCAGTCCAGATATGACACATTGTTTTTAATTAGATTATTAACCCTCGGCAAACATGCCTATGCCTTTTGTGGAATTGTTTCCTTATAACTCCGAAAAGAACTTAAATCACTCATTTTTGGGGCACAAATAAGGGCAATACATCATTCGAATCTGTAAAGGGTCTACTTTTATTTGTAAATGCTCATAATAACAAAAAGGTTGTGTTTTCTGCTGTCTCAGTCTCCGTAAACAACTTTCTGAAACGCATCACTAAAATGAACCAAAACTCAGAATGCTTTTGACACATGAAAAATATATATATATATATATATGTGTGTGTGTGTGTGTGTGTGTGTGTGTATGTATATATACAGTGGGCACGGAAAGTATTCAGACCCCCTTAAATTTTTCACTCTGTTATATTGCAGCCATTTGCTAAAATCATTTGTTAATTTTGTTTCCTCAATGTACACACAGCATCCCATATTGACAGAAAAACACAGAATTGTTGACATTTTTGCACATTTATTAAAGAAAAACTGAAATATCCCATGGTCCTAAGTATTCAGACCCTTTGCTCAGTATTAAGTAGAAGCACCCTTTTGATTGAATACAGCCATGAGTCTTTTTGGGAAAGATGCAACAAGTTTTTCACACCTGGATTTGGGGATCCTCTGCCATTCCTCCTTGCAGATCCTCTCCAGTTCTGTCAGGTTGGATGGTAAACGTTGGTGGACAGTCATTTTCAGGTCTCTCCAGAGATGCTCAATTGGGTTTAAGTCAGGGCTCTGGCTGGCCCATTCAAGAACAGTCACGGAGCTGTTGTGAAGCCACTCCTTCGTTATTTTAGCTGTGTGCTTAGGGTCATTGTCTTGTTGGAAGGTGTACCTTCGGCCCAGTCTGAGGTCCTAAGCACTCTGGAAAAGTTTTTCATCCAGGATATCCCTGTACTTGGTCGCATTCATCTTTCCCTCGATTGCAACCATTTGTCCTGTCCCTGCAGCTGAAAAACACCCCCACAGCATGATGCTGCCACCACCATGCTTCACTGTTGGGACTGTATTGGACAGGTAATGAGCAGTACCTGGTTTTCTCCACACATACCGCTTAGAATTAAGGCCAAAATGTTCTATCTTGGTCTCATCAGACCAGAGAATCCTTCAGGTGTTTTTTAGCAAACTCCATGCGGGCTTTCATGTGTCTTGCACTGAGGAAAGACTTCCGTCTGGCCACTCTGCCATAAAGCCCCGACTGGTGGAGGGCTGCAGTGATGGTTGACTTTATACAGCTTTCTCCCACCTCCCAACTGCATCTCTGGAGCTCAGCCACAGTGATCTTTGGGTTCTTCTTTACCTCTCTCACCAAGGCTCTTCTCCCCCGATAGCTCAGTTTAGCCGGACGGCCAGCTCTAGGAATGGTTCCGGTCATCCCAAAGTCTTCCATTTAAGGATTATGGAGGCCACTGTGCTCTTAGGAACCTTAAGTGAAGCAGAAATTGTTTTGTAACCTTTGCCAGATCTGTACCTTGCCACAATTCTGTCTCTGAGCTCTTGAGGCAGTTCCTTTGACATCATGATTCTCATTTGCTCTGACATGCAATGTGAGCTGTACGGTCTTATACAGACAGGTGTGTGGCTTTCCTAATCAAGTCCAGTCAGTATAATCAAACACAGCTGGACACAAATAAAGGTGTAGAACCATCTCAAGGATGATCAGAAGAAATGGACAGCACCTGAGTTAAATATATGAGTGTCACAGTAAAGGGTCTGAATACTTGGGACCATGATATTTCAGTTTTTCTTTTTTTTTATAAATTTGCAAGAATGTCGACAATTCTGTGTTTTTCTGTCAATATGGGCTGCTGTTTGTACATTTAATGAGGAAAAAAATTTACTTAAATGATTTTAGCAAATGGCTGCAATTTAACAAAAAGTGAAAAATGTAAGGGGGTATGAATACTTTCCGTACCCACTGTATATGTATGTATGTATGTATGTATGTATGTGTGTGTGTGTGTGTGTGTGTGTGTGTGTGTGTGTGTGTGTGTGTGTGTGTGTGTGTGTGTGTATATATAAAGCTTGAAGTGTCTACTTTTAAATGAATTAAGTCATGTTAAAACAAATATTCTCTGATGAAAAAAATTCAAATGAAACTAATGCGAGGTCCAGTTTTTCCTGTCTGAGTTCATTATATGTAATGTGACCACTATTCATATGGTAATCATTCATGTGAAATGTGTGAACCTGTAAACGCCCACATCACCTCTGTAAACAAAACCTGAAGATTCATCAAGTTCATCTCTCGTCGCTTTGTACCAAATTTTGCCACCTAAAGGGGTTAATCTCATCATCAACAACTGAGCCAATAAGCATACACCATGCTTTGTGTCTAATTCAGTGATTGGCTCTGGTGAGGCATCAAGGAAAACACGTTACATGACCATTCATTCACACTGTAGCATCATGCTACATAAGAACAACTCATAAAATGTATTCTATGCTCTTACTCAAAACTCTTTAAACCACCATTGAGTGTTTTCATTAACTTACGATTGTGATCCAATGTGTGTCTTGGCCATATGATGTTGAAGAAACGTGTTATTTGTAGCCTTTTACATAAAGGTAATTGCTACACCTGCATTGCTCATGTAAACACCGTATTATGAAAATAGGCAGAATCAAAAATGATTATACTGAATTAAAATCATATACTGTCGTAATAGTGTTTATTACCTTCAGTTTCATCCCTATAAATGTTTTTCTGAAAGTTCTCTGATACATGTTCATCTTCGGACACAGGGCAGGTTGTGGACGTGTAATATGAGGGACATGTGAACAGCGAATGAGCTTCCTTTGAGTCAGAACCATGATCATGGAAGAGAAAACAGGCAGACAGCACTGGAAGCAGCTAAATGAATAGAAATGATGATTCTGTTTAAGCTGTTTTTAAATGAAAACACACTAAGGACATTAGTCCTGGGAACTTCAGCAGTGAAGAAAGGTCTTGTCTATCTCCTGAAAAAGCAGACTTTTTTTTTGAAGAACTGCTGAGTGATTTAAAGATCTTGAATATGCAGCAGTGAGCCTCACATCACTGAAAACGATTTGATCTTTATTTAAACTATTTGCACTGATTTATGTTGATTACGTTTTTTTCCTTAGTGCAGTGGCTCGCAAGAGTCTTTGAGTCTGTTAAAACCTCAACAAATGAAAAAAAGAGGTAATGTGTAATGCAAGTATTTTGAGGTAATGTAATCGTTCAAATGGATTTCATAAAATTGAATTTCAACAAAAAATACGTTCATGAACTGATATCGAATTTCAATATCGAAATTCTTTCGAACTATACCCAGCCCTACTCAAAAACATAAACATGTACATTCGTGTTGCCTACATATTATTGTAGCACAGTTTGTGCTGAATACAGTGTAATCAGACTTTAGCCATATGTTTTCTTTAGACGTATATTTTGAAGATACTGGAAAAAAGCAGAAATCCCCCCTGACCCCAGAGGGTTAATTAACTTTACCATTTATTTATTTATTATTTATCAGGTGGATCTGGGCGGAGGCTTGAAACCACCAGGCTATTACGTGCAGCGTTCCTGTGGCCTTTTCCCTGCTCCCTTTCCTCAAGACAGTGACGAACTGGAGCGTATCACCAAGCTTTTCCTGTTCCTTGGCATCTTTTTGGCCAAATGCGTCCAGGACAACCGTCTCGTGGACCTGCCCATATCCCAGCCTTTCTTCAAGCTGCTCTGTATGGGCGACATCAAAAGCAACATGAGTAAGCTACTTTATCAACCTCGTGGCGAGTCTTACTGCCACTTCTCTGAAATCCAGTCCGAAGCCTCCACCGAGGAGGGTCAAGACACATACTCGGTGGGTAGCTTTGATGAAGACTCCAAGTCCGAGTTCATCCTTGATCCACCCAAGCCCAAGCCACCAGCTTGGTATCATGGCATCTTGACCTGGGAGGACTTTGAACTGGTGAATCCTCACAGAGCACAGTTCCTGAAAGAGCTGAAGACACTGTCTGTGAAGCGCAGGCAGATCCTGGGTAGTAAGAGTCTGTCAGAGGACGAGAAGAACACACGGCTGCAGGATCTCATGCTGAAGAACCCTATGGGCTCTGGCCCACCACTTTGTATAGAAGATCTAGGGTGAGAGATAAATATCACTTTGTATATTAATCAAAGAAAATTAGACAACAAATAGTTTACAGTCTCCTTGTAATACATGTTATGCAGTCTCCTTGTTGTACATTTACTTTTGTAAAACCAGGTAATATACATAATCACGACCAAATAACTTAAACCAAACCTTCACCGTACAGTAAATGCATGTTATTTATATTACTCTGTACTTAATTTTGGTGTAATATTGTAACAAGGACAGATTTAAAAGCATAACCTAAATGTAGTTTGAGATGTTTCATGAATGTTACTTCCTTGGTTTCTGCAGGTAGTTTTAATTACCGACGTTACTCATCTAATGTCTTATTTTTGTTATTAGATTAAATTTCCAGTTCTGTCCATCATCCAAAGTACACGGTTTCTCAGCAGTAGACTTGAAGCCCAATGGAGAGGATGAGGTATGTTATATCTTGTTCGGACACACCATCTAGTGTCCTGTAAAATCCTGATAATGCAGCCATTCAAAACAATCTGCCTCTCTATTAAACTGAATTCATTTTTTGTGGTTTTGATTATTTTGTGTATATGCAATGCATATTTTTTTTACACCTGTATTTGTATTGCGGTGCTATTACCCTTAGTACCACTGCTTCTTGCCATCTAGAAAAAATTACACTACTATTCAAAAATTGTGGGCCAGTAAGATATTTTCATCTATTCGGTGTTCTAAAATATAAAATTAATAATTTCAAAAAATAAATGTATCATACACGGAAGATTTCATGACAAAACATTTAGTGAATGAATTAATTCAAGGCTAAAAAAATATTACTGACCCCAAACTTCAGGACTTTGGTGTATATGGTGAAGATATGAATGCTAATAATTCTACTGTCCTCTCATCAGATGGTCACTGTGGAAAACGCAGAGGAGTACGTAGAGCTCATGTTTGACTTCTGCATGCACACAGGAATCCAGAAGCAAATGGAAGCCTTTAGAGGTATGGCAGGATTGGCAGGCTTCAAATACTCTCATGCCATGTACTCATGTAACTAGGCTATACATCAGTTTATTATGAAATATTATTAAATTTTTATTCTTTAGTTACAAGTATGTTGCCAAATGTGAAATGTATACAGATACTTCTTTAGTTTTTTTGTGTGTGTTTGTGTGTGTGTGTGTGTGTGTGTGTTTGATCTGTTCTAATTGCAGCCTGTATTTGTTTTGCTACAGATGGCTTTAACAGGGTGTTTCCTATGGAGAAGCTCAGCTCATTTAGTCATAAAGAAGTGCAGATGATCTTGTGTGGCAACCAGTCTCCATCCTGGACCGCTGAAGACATTGTTAACTACACAGAACCTAAACTTGGCTACACGCGGGACAGGTAGACAGTACTGTTATTTCTACATTTTATGATGTGATGCTGGCTATAATGGCTGAATAATATGGTACATGTAAATGTCTTTGAAATAAAGCTTTCTAAAATATGTCCAATAAATTAAATAACTTACTTGGCCATATTCCATACAGTATGTATCATGCTGATTATTTAATTGTATTTCAGTCCTGGTTTCTTGCGCTTTGTTCGAGTGCTGTGTGGAATGTCATCAGACGAGAGGAAAGCCTTCCTCCAATTCACCACAGGCTGCTCGACCCTGCCCCCTGGTGGACTGGCCAACCTTCATCCACGTCTCACAATAGTCCGGAAGGTGTGCAAGAATACAATTTATTAAAATCTATAATGCTATAACCCTGCCATTAAGTTAACTTAAGAACTAAGAGTCTCCCTTCATACCTGCTGTTGTCTTTTCTCCTCTAGGTTGATGCTACAGATGCCAGCTATCCTTCAGTTAACACGTGTGTGCATTACTTGAAGTTGCCGGAATATTCCTCTGAAGAGATCATGAGAGAGCGCCTCCTCGCTGCCACTATGGAGAAGGGCTTCCACCTCAACTGAGCATGCTCTCCCTACATCATTGACCAACTCCCATACTGGTGAAGCCCGTCGTGTTTTGTTGCAGAAAATAAAGCTGTGCTCTGATGAAATCCTTTTTTTCCTAAGCACCTCACATGTACCCAAATAAACCGGAAAAACAGTCCCATTGCCGCTCCACTAGCTCTTGAAACTCCACTGACTGCTTCACAAGGTCTTTCCCAGGTCACTCTAACCGCTTTAAGGGCTTGAGCCGCTGGCAGCCAGGGTAGTCTCTCCTCAACTACTGCGTTTACTGTCATTGTAAATTTTGGCATAGACCATATTTTTCAGCCCCAGATATGACCATCTGCAGCGCCAGACCCTGGACACAAGCACACCTGCTTCAGTAGAGTTAACTATAGAGTGTTTGGGCATTTCCTTAACCGGTTTTAAGTTTTACTAGTGCCTGCATTGTTGAAATATTAGGATTTTTTTTTCCTTTTCATTTGTTTTACTTAATCTGTCTGCGTACAATCATGCACATGCTTTTCCTTTTTTGCTTCCGTTACTGTGAGTATGTTTTCAACTGTTCGTTGCCCTGCTAAAGGATCAAAGTCCCCGAGTGCATTTGTGTAATTTTACAATAAAGCTATAGATACAGAAACACTGGTTCTGTGTGCAAGGCACATTTAAAAAAAAGAAAAAAAGACAGAGCAAAAAGCAAGCTGTGCTTTCCCTTGTATTTTCTTTGTATATTATAAACATTTATTTAACTCAAGTTGCAGTTTGCAGTAAACCAATATTTTCAAATGTGTATGCTCCAAAAATAATCATTAAAATGTTTGCAAAGTATCAACACTGTCTTGTTTGATTTTTCCAGCTGATGATGAACTGACTCAAATGTTTCTGTTCCTGAATGTGATTCAGTTTCATACTTTTTTAGAGGAACTTTTAGACATCTTTGACAATGCATTAAGGGGATATTACAGATCACATCAAAATTATGTTAAAAACGATTTTATGGAAAACTGACCCTAATGTTAGACTATAGTGAGAAGCTTTTATTTCTATTTGTAACATTGGATCAGCTTTCAGCCATCTTGTCCAGGGCCAGTAGTGGTGCCAGTATCCAGTTCTTGTTTGTCTCCACAATGTGTCCATTCAGGATCATTTTATCAAGTATAATGTACACTTTATCTAAATTGAACATGATCTGATTGTGCATTAAGGAATTAAATCCTCATTTAAATACTCATGTATCATTAAAGAAATAGTCAAGACAAGATTGGTCAACAATACTTGATGTGAAATTCCACTTATAAAGGATACACCCAGCTCACTCTGTCCCAAAAAAAAGGAAAACCTAAATCAATTGTAAGGGAACATAAAACATTTAATATATGTCTTTACTCCGTTGTAATACTCCTTAAATAAAATGTCAATACACACCACACGACTGAAATACTTGTCTAACACCTCGACGAAGTTGTGCACGAGTTCATAGACTGAAGAGTTCATTCTATGTGAAAGAGAGCAGAGACCATAAATCAGATTTCAAAAACTACAGAGTGAATATACCACTAATTAGAACATTTCACCAAAAATACAGCTAACCTCATTTTCAGTGATGCCAACAACAATAAAAAGAGGTGCATACTGTTGATAGACCAGTCTGTGGTCCTTATACTCCACAAATGAACACTGAGCAAGAAGAAATACAAAATAAGACTTAAGACATCTTGAGTTCAGCCGCAGATTTTAATTCTGAACAGTCAAGTTTAAAGATTTTTTCATTAAACAACCACAGATTTTGAAGTCTACAAGGTGGGAGTACATACTTGTATATGTAAATTATATGTGTAGATGCATAGATATGTGTCACACAGTAATGCTTGCATAATGTGTAGTCGTGGCCAAAAGTTTTGAGAATTACATAAATATTGGAAAAGTTGCTGCTTAAGTTTTTATAATAGCAATTTGCATATACTCCAGAATGTTATGAAGAGTGATCAGATGAATTGCATAGTCCTTCTTTGCCATGAAAATGAACTTAATCCCAAAAAAACCTTTCCACTGCATTTCATTGCTGTCATTAAAGGACCTGCTGAGATCATTTCAGTAATCGTCTTGTTAACTCAGGTGAGAATGTTGACGAGCACAAGCCTGGAGATCATTATGTCAGGCTGATTGGGTTAGAATGGCAGACTTGACATGTTAAAAGGAGGGTGATGCTTGAAATCATTGTTCTTCCATTATTAACCATGGTGACCTGCAAAGAAACGCGTGCAGCCATCATTGCGTTAAATAAAAATGGCTTCACAGGCAAGGATATTGTGGCTACTAAGATTGCACCTAAATCAACAATTTATAGGATCATCAAGAACTTCAAGGAAAGAGGTTCAATTCTTGTAAAGAATGCTTTCAGGGCGTCCAAGAAAGTCCAGCAAGCGCCAGGATCGTCTCCTAAAGAGGATTCAGCTGCGGGATCGGAGTGCCACCAGTGCAGAGCTTGCTCAGGAATGGCAGCAGGCAGGTGTGAGCGCATCTGCACGCACAGTGAGGCCAATACTTCTGGAAGATGGCCTGTTGTCAAGAAGGGCAGCAAAGAAGCCACTTCTCTCCAAAAAAAAACATCAGGGACAGATTGATCTTCTGCAGAAAGTATAGTGAATGGACTGCTGAGGACTGGGGCAAAGTCATATTCTCAGATGAAGCCCCTTTCCGATTGTTTGAGGCATCTGGAAAAAGGCTTGTCCGAAGAAGAAAAGGTGAGCGCTACCATCAGTCCTGTGTCATTCCAACAGTAAAGCATCCTGACACCATTCATGTGTGGGGTTGCTTCTCATCCAAGGGAGCGGGCTCACTCACAATTCTGCCCAAAAACACAGCCATGAATAAAGAATGGTACCAAAACACCCTCCAACAGCAACTTCCAACAATCCAACAACAGTTTGGTGAAGAACAATGCATTTTCCAGCACGATGGAGCACCGTGCCATAAGGCAAAAGTGATAACTAAGTGGCTCGGGGACCAGAATGTTGAAATTTTGGGTCCATGGCCTGGAAACTCCCCAGATCTTAATCCCATTGAGAACTTGTGGTCAATCCTCAAGAGGCGGGTGGACAAACAAAAACCCACTAATTCAGACAAACTCCAAGAAGTGATTATGAAAGAATGGGTTGCTATCAGTCAGGATTTGGCCCAGAAGTTGATTGAGAGCATGTCCAGTCGAATTGCAGAGGTCCTGAAAAAGAAGGGCCAACACTGCAAATACTGACTCTTTGCATAAATGTCATGTAATTGTCGATAAAAGCCTTTGAAACGTATGAAGTGCTTGTAATTATATTTCAGTACATCACAGAAACAACTGAAACAAAGATCTAAAAGCAGTTTAGCAGCAAACTTTTTGAAAACTAATATTTATGTTATTCTCAAAACATTTGGCCACGACTGTACACTGCTTGATGTTTCTGTTGTTTATCAATATATCTCCCATGAGGGACAGTAATATTTGAATGTCTGTTTAGTTGTCTATATTCATAATATTTCACACGGCAAACAGTGGCTAGTGATACAAGTGATGTGGTTAAACATTCATTTGGAAGTAAATGTTTCTGATCTCTTCCTTCCTCCGCTCGAGGCATCCCCTGACCACGTCAGCTTCAAGAGCTGCTCTCTTCCCAAGCTCCACTTGTTCATAATACTTGGACAGGCGAGTCTGCCCGTTTGTTTACCATAAGTAGGAACTTGATCATAGTAATTCAGAAGAGTAGCCAACGCTAGGAAGGAGGAGAAATTACGTCATTACGTCTGCAAACAACTGGAAGGGTTAAAATATATATGTATGCATGTATGTATATGCATGCAGATGCTTTTATCCAAAGCGACTTACAGTGCATTCAGGCTAACAAGACTTTAGAAAGACTTGCAGTCATAAAACAATTGTAATGTGTTCATTTAAGTGTCAGCTACAGTGCACACCTTATACATTTTTTATATATATTAAAATAAATTCTAAAAACAAGACCCATTTATCACTTTCAGGCACATTCCTGTGAAAGTTTTTTTTTTTTTTTCTCACGTTCCCTTACGAAAATTAGCCATGGTTTTAACAGTAACACCAAAAATCATCGTTCTTGTAGCCATGGTAAATGCAATTTAACCATGGTTTTGTTACTTCAAATAATAATTTAAAAAGAAGTATTAATATACTGTAATATTTTTTGTTGTTGTTGTTGCTATAAAAACAGACCTAAGCCATCAATAGCATTTAAAATGACTTAAAATGCATTATATAAAAAAAAAAAACAATGATGCAATAGTGATTGGTTAATAATAACACTGTTAAAATACATAATGTAGGCAAATACAAAATAAACAATTGATGTACATGTTATTACAAATGCCTGCAAAGGGAGCCAAATGTCATGTAATTGCTGCTGTTAAACTTATAGGACAATCAAATCCTTGTTTAGGCTACTGACCAAACATTTAATTAGCTTTACTTAATATTTCATTTTTGGCCACCTTTTTGCTATAGATGACACAGCCTTTATAATTTCTTCAACAAAAAATGTGCATATCACAACCCTTAAAAAATAAACCATGGTTTATCATAGTAAAACTGCTTAATTTCCTTTTCCATGATTTCTGAATGCTCGAGACTATAAAATAAAATAGAGTCATAATAAAGTTCAATTCGATTCAATTTATGCATTTAGCGGACGCTTTTATCCAAAGCGACTAACAGTGCATTCAGGCTATCAATTTTTACCTATCATGTGTTCCCGGGGAATCGAACCCCCAACCTTGCGCTTGACCCTGCTTAGGGCACCCATTTGGGCAGGAGCAGCCCTGTATATACAGGTCCTTCTAAAAAAAATTGCATATTGTGATAAAGTTCATTATTTTCCATAATGTAATGATAAAAATTAAACTTTCATATATTTTAGATTCATTGCACACCAACTGAAATATTTCAGGTCTTTTATTGTTTAAATACTGATGATTTTGGCATACAGCTCATGAAAACCCAAAATTCCTATCTCAAAAAATTAGCATATTCAATTCAATTCAAGTTTATTTGTATAGCGCTTTTTACAATACAAATCGTTACAAAGCAACTTTACAGAAAATTATGTTTCTAAAATATTTAGTAGTAGCTAGTAGTTTGTGCACGTTTGACAGGATTTTATAAAAATAAAAATAATAATAATAATAATACAAGACGTAGTCAGCTAGATGATGAACTATCAATATTATTAATTAATAGTAATTATATGATGCAGTCACACATGTAGCAATAATTGTTAGTTCTGTTTGTTGATTCAAGGTTAGGATCATCTGGGGTCCTCTGAGGGTCAGCATCATCTCTTCTCAGGTGTTCTGGATCCAGACTGGAGCTTGTGTAAATCCTAGTTACCACGGGATGTAAATCCCGTGGCAAAACATAGAAACAAAATAGAGACATCATTAGCATAGCTGCTGATCCAACAAAGTAAAATTAGTTTAACCCAAGCTAAAGAATAAAAATGCAGATGCAACTACACTCACAATTTAAGAGATACATTATTCGAATGCTTGGCGAAAGAGATGCGTTTTTAATCTAGATTTAAACAGAGAGAGTGTGTCTGAACCCCGAACATTATCAGGAAGGCTATTCCAGAGTTTGGGAGCCCAATGCTGTAAAAGCTCTACCTCCTTTAGTGGACTTTGCTATCCTAGGAACTACCAAAAGTCCAGCGTTTTGTGACCTTAGGGTGCGTGATGGGTTGTAGCGTGGTAGAAGGCTAGTTAGGTACACAGGAGCTAAACCATTTAGGGCCTTATAGGTAAGTAATGATAATTTGTAACTGATACGGAACATAATAGGTAGCCAGTGCAGAGACTGTAAAATTGGGGTAATATGATCATATTTTCTTGACCTGGTAAGGACTCTAGCTGCTGCATTTTGGACTACCTGTAGCTTGTTTATTGACGAAGCGGGACAACCACCTAGAAGTCCATTACAATAGTCCAGTCTAGAGGTCATGAAAGCATGAACTAGCTTTTCTGCATCAGAAACAGATAACATGTTTCGTAGCTTGGCAATGTTTCTAAGATGGAAGAATGCGGTTTTTGTAACATTGGAAATATGATTTTCAAAAGACAAATTGCGGTCCAATATAACACCCAGATTTCTGACTGTAGAGGAAGTAACAGTACATCCGTCTAGTTGCAGATTGTAATCTACAAGATTCTGTGTGGTGTTTTTTGGTCCAATAATTAATATCTCTGTCTTATCCGAATTTAATTGGAGAAAATTATTTGTCATCCAATCTTTTACATTTTTAACACACTCTGTTAGCTTAGATAATTGGGAAGTTTCATCTGGTCTCGTTGAGATATATAGCTGAGTATCATCAGCATAACAGTGGAAGCTAATTCCGTATTTTCTAATAATATTACCAAGGGGCAACATGTATATTGAAAATAGAAGGGGACCTAGGACGGATCCTTGTGGCACTCCATATTTTACTGATGATAAATGAGATGACACCCCATTTAAGTAAACAAAATGGTAGCGATCGGACAGGTAGGATCTAAACCATCTTAGAGCCTGCCCTTGAATACCTGTATAGTTTTGTAATCGATCTATGAGTATGTCATGATCTATGGTGTCGAACGCAGCACTAAGATCAAGTGAGACTAGAAATGAGATGCAGCCTTGATCTGACGCAAGAAGCAGGTCATTTGTAATTTTAACAAGTGCAGTTTCTGTGCTATGGTGGGGCCTAAAACCTGACTGAAATTCTTCATACAGATCATTTTTATGCAGGAAGGTGCTCAATTGAGCAGACACAACTTTTTCTAAAATTTTAGACATAAATGGAAGATTTGAAATAGGCCTATAATTTGCCAGTACACTAGGATCTAGTTTTGGTTTCTTAATAAGAGGCTTGATAACCGCCAGCTTGAATGGTTTTGGGACGTGACCTAAAGATAACGACGAGTTAATGATATTGAGAAGCGGTTCTTCGGCTACAGGTAACAGCTCTTTTAGTAATTTAGTGGGTACAGGATCTAATAAACATGTTGTTGGTTTAGATACAGTGATAAGTTTATATAGCTCTTCCTGTCCTATATTTGTAAAGCACTGCAGTTTATCTTTGGGTGCGATGGATGAAACTGAAGTGTTAGACGCTGTAGAATCTACATTCGCTATTGTATTTCTAATGTTATCTATTTTATCAGTGAAGAAATTCATTAAAGGCATTACTATTTAACGTTGGTGGAGTATTTGAATCAGGTGGCGTCTGGTAATTTGTTAATTTAGCCACTGTGCTAAATAAAAACCTTGGATTGTTTTGGTTATTTTCAATGAGTTTGTGGATATGCTCTGCCCTAGCAGTTTTTAGAGCCTGTCTATACCTGGACATACTGTTTTTCCATGCAATTTTAAAAACTTCCAAGTTAGTTTTTCTCCATTTGCGTTAAAGACTACGAGTTACTTTCTTGAGAGAGTGAGTATTACTGTTATACCATGGCACAGTACGTTTTTCTCTAACCTTTTTCAATTTGATGGGGGCAACAGCTTCTAATGTATTAGAGAAAATAGTGCCCATGTTGTCAGTAATTTCGTCTAATTCATGTGTATTTTTGGGTACAAATAGCAGTTGAGATAGATCAGGCAGGTTATTTGCGAATCTGTCTTTGGTGGCTGGAACAATAGTTCTGCCCAGATGGTAACGCTGAGACATATAGTTAATATCAGTTATACGCAGCATGCACGATACAAGGAAATGGTCTGTAATATCATCACATTGGGGTACAATATCTATAGCAGTAAGATCGATTCCATGCGATATAATTAGATCTAGTGTATGATTAAAACGATGAGTGGGCCCGGTGACATTTTGCTTGACTCCAAAGGAGTTTATTAGGTCAGTAAACGCAAGTCCTAATGTATCATTTGCATTATCAACGTGAATATTAAAATCTCCCATGATTAGCGCCTTATCAACTGTAACTAGAAGGTCTGAGAGGAAATCTGCAAATTCTTTTAGGAATTCTGTATACGGCCCTGGTGGTCTACACACAGTAGCCAGAGCAAGAGATACATTAGATTTCTTTTGCATGTCTGACAGTGTAACATTTAGCAGAAGTATTTCAAAAGAGTTAAACCTGTATCCTGTTTTCTGGGTAACATTGAGAATATCACTATATATTGTTGCAACACCTCCTCCACGACCAGTCTGACGGGGCTCATGCTTATAACAGTAGTTTGGTGGAGTAGACTCATTTAGACCAAAATAATCATTTGGTTTTAGCCAGGTTTCAGTCAAGCAGAGTACATCAAAACTATTTTCTGTGATCATTTCATTTACAATAACTGCTTTGGGTGTGAGTGATCTAATATTTATGAGCCCAAACTTTAAAAATTGTTTTTGTTCATTTACTTTACATTTTTCTGGTTTAATTACGATAAGATTTTTTCTAGATCCTACATTATATTATATTTTGACCTCACTATTCGGGGAACAGACACAGTCTTAATAGTTTTTACAGCACAAGTACTTTTATCATTTAAGCGGGTGGAACAAAACTCATCATAATAGTCATTAGAGAATTGTCTTACTAGTCACATGGAGCGAAGTGTCCTGGAGATGTTGTCAGAGAGCAGCTCCGCTCCGATTCTGCTGGGGTGTAATCCATCAGCGCGAAACAGCCTAGGACGCTCCCAGAAAAGATTCCAGTTATTAACAAATAGCAGTTTCTGTTCTTTACACCATGACAACAACCATTCATTTAAAGCAAAAAGTCTACTGAACCTTTCGTGTCCTCGGCGATACGTGGGCAGTGGTCCTGACACGACGATCGTCGCCGCGGGCGTCGTGCTGCGAACCGTCTCGATCAGGCTGCTGAAGTCCCTCTTCAGCGTCTCCGTCTGCCGCAGCGTGGTGTCGTTAACCCCGGCGTGAAGCACGACCGCTCTGGGGCTCTCGTCGACCTTCAGGGTCGCGGGTATCTGCGCAGAAACATCGAGAACACGAGCACCAGGCAAACAATGAGTGTGCACTTTACCTTCGGCTAACGTAGCACTTACGTGTCGGACGATGGAGTCTCCGATGATCACAGCGTCGCGTCCTGTCTCGCGGAGGGGAGCGAAGCGGTTCCGGATGGAGATGTCGAAGGCAGGAAGGGGAGAAGTCGTGAAAAGGTTCTCTAAACAAGCTATTAACCTAATCATCTGAATCAACCAATTAACTCTAAACACCTGCAAAAGATTCCTGAGGCTTTTAAAAACTCCCAGCCTGGTTCATTACTCAAAACCGCAATCATGGGTAAGACTGCCAACCTGACTGCTGTCCAGAAGGCCATCATTGACACCCTCAAGCGAGAGGGTAAGACACAGAAAGAAATTTCTGAACGAACAGGCTGTTCCCAGAGTGCTGTATCAAGGCACCTCAGTGGGAAGTCTGTGGGAAGGAAAAAGTGTGGCAAAAAAAGCTGCACAACGAGAAGAGGTGACCGGACCCTGAGGAAGATTGTGGAGAAGGATCGATTCCAGACCTTGGGGGACCTGCGGAAGCAGTGGACTGAGTCTGGAGTAAAAACATCCAGAGCCACAGTGCACAGGCGTGTGCAGGAAATGGGCTACAGAGAAGCAGCACTGGACTGTTGCTCAGTGGTCCAAAGTACTTTTTTCGGATGAAAGCAAATTTTGCATGTCATTCGGAAATCAAGATGCCAGAGTCTGGAGGAAGACTGGGGAGAAGGAAATGCCAAAATGTCTGAAGTCCAGTGTCAAGTACCCGCAGTCAGTGATGGTCAGGGGTGCCATGTCAGCTGCTGGTGTTGGTCCACTGTGTTTTATCAAGGGCAGGGTCAATGCAGCTAGCTATCAGGAGATTTTGGAGCACTTCATGCTTTCATCTGCTGAAAAGCTTTATGCAGATGAAGATTTCATTTTTCAGCACGACCTGGCACCTGCTCACAGTGACAAAACCACTGGTAAATGGTTTACTGACCATGGTATTACTGTGCTCAATTGGCCTGCCAACTCTCCTGACCTGAACCCCATAGAGAATCTGTGGGATATTGTGAAGAGAAAGTTGAGAGGCGCAAGACCCAACACTCTGGATGAGCTTAAGGCCGCTATCGAAGCATCCTGGGCCTCCATAACACCTCAGCAGTGCCACAGGCTGATTGCCTCCATGCCACGCCGCATTGAAGCAGTCATTTCTGCAAAAGGATTCCCGACCAAGTATTGAGTGCATAACTGAACATAATTATTTGAAGGTTGCCTTTTTTTGTATTAAAAACACTTTTCTTTTATTGGTCGGATGAAATATGCTAATATTTTGAGATAGGAATTTTGGGTTTTCATGAGCTGTATGCCAAAACCATCAGTATTAAAACAATAAAAGACCTGAAATATTTCAGTTGGTGTGCGATGAATCTAAAATATATGAAAGTTTAATTTTTATCATTACATTATGGAAAATAATGAAGTTTATCACAATATCCTAATTTTTTGAGAAGGACCTGTGTATATATATATATATACATATGTATATACATATATATATATACTATGATCAAGTGATTTGTAAACTGATTATTAAAATAATTGTTTTGGTGAATAATCATTTTCACCAAAATACCACAGTTACCACAACTATTGTTAATACTGTAAAATTATTACTGCTAAGTGGATTGTTTGGCAGAGCTTGTCATGTGACGTCATCATGGCAGCGTCCATGAGGGGGCGACCTGCTCCATGTAGAAAAATACAGCTCTTTTTTTTTCATTTGATATTTTTCACAGTGGCTGTTATATACTTTAATTATTTTATTTTTAAAGAGTGTGAAATATTTGAAATTAGCAAAAGAAAAGTGCACCGAAAAGAAAAGGGTAAATTTCATTTTTTTACTCTGCCCTACTATATATAGTAAATAAAATGATCACATTTGTTATTTGTAAATTGATAAGATAATTTCTTTAGAACCAATAGTTTTCACCAAAATATCAGTTACTACAATTATTGTTACTACAATAAAATTGTTAACGGTGGATTTTTTTCATCTTTGTGTACATCATTAAAAAAAAAACATTTCAAACGTGCTCTTAATTTTTGTAGGAAAAAAAAATCTGAAATAAAATTGAGCGGAACCTTTAAATTATGAAAAGAAAAGAAAAAAATGCCTTTATATCAGTTGAAGCTATTTTATATTTTTACTTACGTCTGACCTACTTTATGTCTATCTAATTTTCAAGGCCATATTTTAATATCTTCAGGTAGAGCCAGTCGCTGATGACTCCAGACAGCGCATCCCATCATGCAGCGCGCGAGCCAGTCCTCCCTCCCTCCCCCCTCAGCAGGAGACTCACATCCAGGGATCGGACTAATGGCGGCCGGCAAATCCGTGCGCTGACACGAAACCCACAACAGCCGCTCAGGTGCCAACCGATTTCGTGGGGTGGGCAGGGCGACGTAGCATCGCTACACGAACGGTAAAGAAGGGAGGGCTGAGGGGAAACAATCGGCGACTTCTAGCAGGACTTTCCTATTTTTAATCATGGATGAACAGCCCGGCGGAGGAGGAGGAGGAGGAATGGCCGCCCAGAGACAGCAGCAGCAGGGCAACAGCAGCATTAATCCCCAGATCCCCAGCAATGGAGGAGCGCCTATGGTTCAGCAACAGCAGGACGAGATGCCCAGGCCCCAGCAGTACACGATCCCGGGGATTTTACACTACATCCAGCACGAATGGGCCCGTTTCGAGATGGAAAGGGCCCACTGGGAAGTGGAAAGGGCCGAGCTCCAGGTAACGTTACAGACCCGTGGGTTTGCTGACACACTAGTTAGAAACTTCAAATTGCCATCAAATCGGCTGCTTTATTTGAAGACTTAACGTTTATTTATTAGGCAATTTACTACAGCTCTCGCGAGCTTCCTATCCGCCCCGTTTATGCTTAATTTAAACCCTGCCGTCATTCTAAATAAACGAATCTGTCAGCACTCCAAGTAACTTACGCGTGACATGACATTAGTATGCTTACATTTTAATACAGGGATCTAGTGCGACGCTCGTAGTGTGGATGGCCTGAGCTAAGCTAAGCTAATGTGACATCGCTGTGTATTAACGATATTGCGCGACTCTCGGTACGATCGAGTCAGATTATTTTATCCGCGAGCACAGGAGCGGGTCTGATAGTCGTTGTTGCGGATTAATCGTGTCACGAGAAGGCGGCATCTGTCACCGAAAGCCAGGAGACTTTGTCAACTATTCTCTTGTTCTGCCATTTTGTTTTGGTCAATATGGCGTCCCTTCTTTTATTGATCCTTGCTAATAGCGTTCACTTTCACACCTCACTGTAAATGTCGTGTTTTTGTGACACTCTCTATCCGTTCTTTTAAAACAATATAAAGTAAACGAATCCGTTTCTTTCTATTTAACCTGAGAGTTCACTGAGGAGAAATGTTAGGCAGACAGTCACCGTTCACCTTCATTCTGTGGGAAGAGACCGAGATACAGTGGAAGTGAATGGAGACCGAGACTGCGAGCGGCTAACATTATGACCAACATCATATATACTTCACATAAGAAAGTTATACAGGCTGGGAAATACACGAGGGCGAGTAAGTGATGACTTAATGTTCAGTTTTGGGTGAACCATTCCTTGAAGAGTGCTGTGAGCAGATAGTCTCGTTTTGCTCCACATTTGATGTTTCTGATGGATCATTCGCCTTATTTAAATATCTGAATGTATCAGCAAATATATAACACCGTCATATTTATTTATTCACCCTGATGTTTTTACCAAACCAGACTTTATGTGTGACACAAAAACCATTTGACCGGTATTGTGTATGCAGGTTTTGACAGCCAAACCTTTAACAGCTGCAATAACTTGTTCTTAAAGGAATGGTGTACTCAAAAACCAAAATTGCCATCCTAGTGTGTTGCCAAACCTGTATGACCCACATACATACTTCTATGGGACTTAAAAGAAGACATTTTGATAAATATCTCCACAAGACAAACAGGCATCTTAGTTCATTTTTTGTTTTATTTTGTGTGAGCTGTGTTTTATACATTGCAACACTACTGTTTTTGGGTAAACTATTACTTGAAGTGTTATGTTACCTGTGTTTGTGTAGCGGTCATATTTTTAAGGCCTACTAGAGCTGAGAGTGTCAGTTTATCGTCTTGCGAATGAGGAAAGCAGCTGGTTACGTTATGTAAACAGTCTTCCCTTCGGAGGCCGAGCAGTTTTCACCAGCCCTGTACAGACTTGTTCGGTGACATACTTTGAGGATGACTTCCAGCTCAAACTTAATGGGCACTTTTCATTATTCAGAGGAAGTCAGCTTGTGCTCTCCCACACTCATACCATCCAGGTTTTCTCAGAAAAAGTTGGTCTTGTTTATCTGCTCCACATTCCATGCTTCAGATCTTCACTTGCCACCAAATCATCCGAAGCACACTGAACAACATACAGCAGACCAATTCATTCTAACAGTTAAACCATATCGAATCATGAATCTTTATTAAATATGAATGTTTTGATTCTCCAGCCTTATGGGCAGATGTTTGTGTCCACTATCAGGAGCTCTTCATGCATTTAGCTTCTTTTGTACGTGTAGGAGACTTCGCTAATGTTATGGTAATGGCTAGTTGTTTAGTTCTGCTTTGACAATGTCTGGCTCTAATTGATGTGAAACTCTTCTTGTCAGTTTATTGGGCTTCGTAGGCATAGCTGCTAGCAGAGATGTCCTGAGCTGTCACACGGGGAAGGGGCCTGATTAGTGTTATCTGGGTTAGCTCAGGGTTTGTAGGTCAAGCACCATCTTCAGAGTCATGTTAGTTTGTCAAGTGCAGGTTTTATTTTCGTCAAATTGTAACTTTCACGAATGTCTATAAATCTCTGCCATTACCTCCTTCAAATGTTAAAATCTGACAAGTTCCGACTGAAATCAATCATTGCTAAACAATTCACAGTCACACTTACTCAGTCACAGATATTCAACAGTATTTTTCAGCTTCGATTCAGCAGTTTTTAAAAAGCAGTGCTATTTTAGTAATATTTACATTGCTTATTGTTTTTATTACCATTTTGAATTGCCTGTGATTTTTATATTTTCAGGTTTCATTTTTATTTTAGTTTTTGTTATTTTTGTAGTTTTGTTACTGTTTTAGTTATTGTTGTTTTTTCTATTTAGCCTAGCTTTATTTTTACTTCAGCTTTAGTTGGTCAATTTAGTACTTCAGTTTAAACTTTTATTTTATTTCAGGTAGTTGGCAACATTTCTATTGTTGATTTCCTTATTGGAATAAACAAAAATAATTGTAATAGTTGTACTTTCAGTTTTAGTCAACAATAACAGCACTGGAAAAGACAATTTATTAACATCAAATATCTTCTATTTGAAACAAGAAGACAAGTAGTTTGTGTACTACTTCTTCACTAACAAATATTGTCAAATATAGTCACTTTGCTTCCACTTTGTAACTCACGTACTTTGTTCTGAAATTTCGTATATCTGACAAAACGGTGTAAGCCATAGCCTAACCCTAACCAGTCAAATGTGATGACCAGAACTAACTTTTGTATAATGGTGAATGTTGTATTTTTTGGAATTGGGATATTGTAGTTA
The DNA here is from genome assembly GCF_963082965.1 of Carassius carassius. Classification (NCBI taxonomy): domain Eukaryota; kingdom Metazoa; phylum Chordata; class Actinopteri; order Cypriniformes; family Cyprinidae; genus Carassius; species Carassius carassius. The sequence goes on from NC_081785.1 coordinate 13,568,701, forward strand.
CATCCAGTTTTAATGAATCATTTTGTAACAATATTACACTTTCTTAAATAGTTTCATTCAGTTTATTTCTAACTGAAATATGCATTTCTGCTTCAGATGAGCTATTTGGTTTGGTTTATACACATTTTGCTTGTATAAATATTGTACTATTACATTTTCAGTATATTTCCATTGTACTATTATTAAACCCTTAGGGTCCCCTCATTCAGCTATTTTTCTCCCACAGCACAGAGTATTTTTAGTGTCTGTGTTCAGTGTACGCAGCTGAAATGCTGTTCTGCTGATCTTTAAATCTGGTAGGTGACAGAGATTCCCAGCAAGCATCAGAGAGCTGCTTGGGGCTGTGAGCAGCCAGCTGTTCCTGGCCATATGTACTAGCCCTCCTCACTCTGTTGACACTTGCAATGGGGTTTTAACACAACAGTGTTCCATAATATTACCTGCCAGCACTACAGTTGTGCCGATAGACAATCGTATCATGTTAGATCACAATACTGGTGCACTGCAGAGAGCACTATGATTTGTTATTCACACGCACAGTAACTGAAATTTGAAACTGTTCAAAGAAAAGACTCTGTCACATATATAATACACTACGCATCCAAAGCTCTTCCCTTTGTGCTTTGAACTTTTCTACGAGTTGCGCTGTGACTCCATGTTACTTCAAGCACATCATTCTGCACTCGGGCTGTGCATTAGCGTTCGTGCCGCTCTGTATAGAGCCTGTCAGGTTATAAACCTTTTGTGCAATGATGATGTTCTTTAATAATCTAAATATTCTGTGCTTGTTTCTGTAGCTGAGAAAAAGTAAGCATTATAATTAGGAACTTTCAGTGTTTTTATTAAATTATCATGTTATACATATTTTCAGTCATATTAAAATATTTTATGACATGACATCTATATGCTACTTGACTAAAAAGTGTTGTTAATAGATTACGGTAATATTAAGCTGCTTTTAGCCTTACCCTGGAGTTGGTTCACTCTCCGGCTATGAAACGAAGTAGATAATTCAATAAATTAGCATGATAATATCGTATTTTGGCAATCTCGCATACTGATGATATGACTATGGAGCATATTGACCAACACTAGCCAGCCCTTCGCACTGCTTAGGAAGTGAGAATGAAACTGAATCACCCAAAAATGTAGGTCTAGCCAAGTTAGTCCAGAATTAATACACTGTGTTCATGCTATTGATGTGTGCTCGATCATTAAAAACATGGTACGGTGAATTTCTAATGGTTTAATGCTCCACTTATTCAGACTCGGCTCATTAATATTCAGATCTTAATGCATGTATCCCATTACAGGGATGAACCAAGTAGTAATCTGATCACTTCAAGTTACATGTTTGTTAGTTGGAGAACTTTTGAGTTGGTCAAATTAAATTGTAACACAAGACTATGACAACTAGACATGATGGGGGTGTTTTATGATCTCCTGACTTTCAGAGAACTTATTTATGATATGGGCCATGTTGGACAAATGGAGATGTTTTGAGGAAACCCTTGTAGAGTTGAAATGAATATCACCCACACATTTACCAGGCCTGCTATGGGAAAGGACTTTCAAATTTCCTTTATTTTTTTACTTTTCTTGCTACTCACCCTTTATTTAGTTCATCGTTATCATCAGTATTTTGTGTTTGTGGTTTCTCAGATTTCTCGACCGCAGTGTCAGCTCGTGTTGGACTGCCGTGAAATGCTATAACCATTTGCAACTTAGGAAAATGAGTCCTCGATTAACAAAAGAGGAAGCTAGACCAACGAAACAGTGACCATTCAGTCAGTCCCTGATGCAACTTTAATCATTATGACTAATGCTGCAGATGACTTTGCTCTCACTTAGTAGTCTGATTAAACTATAACTTACTTGCTTACACACTGAATAGTTTGGATCTTGAATCAGGCAATGAAGTGAATAATTGTACAAGAGCAGCAGTGTGAGCAAAGACTTCATTTTAATTTGTTGTGCCAGTGTTTTTATATATTCCAGCTGGTTTTTTGAGATTTTGTAGAGATGATTACAGATTCTTTTCAGCACAATTGCAGGCTCGAGAGAATGTCTGATTGGTTTATAAATTAAAGTAAATTTTCTTAATTGTAATACAATACAGTTCAAAGGTTTGGGGTTAATAAGTGTTTTTTTTTTTTTAAGAAACACTTTATTCAGTTAGGACAAATTAAAATGATCAAAAGTGACCGTAAAGACATTTATATTTATTGTTCGACTGATATATCGCCAAGGTATATTTGGCATTTTTTAAATATAGCACACAGCGCTCACATTCTCCCTCTTCATGTTTGCTGTCGCCGTTTAACAGTTCTGTCTAATACAGATAGAATTGTGTCTAATAAACCGATAGAACTGTTAAACACAGAAATTAAGTTAGACAAAAAGGTGTTATAATGATTGCTTTTATGTTATTAGTTTATCGTCAACATTGAGCAAATACACATTTTTATAATTTAAACCTAAATAAATAAAATTGTATTTTACAAACCTTGAAGGATTTCAAGGACTTTGAATCCAGCTGTGCGATCTTGTTAAGTGCATTTATATCCTGCATGATCCGTGTACGAAAAAATGTAACGAAAGATTTCTATTTCCACAAAAAAAAATATTTTTCCACAAAAAGCAACACAACCACATTTTTTTTTTTATAATCAATGTTTCTCAAGCGCAAAAATCTGCATATGCTTATGGGGATCATGTGAAATCAAAAACTGTAGTAATGAAGATTCAGCTTCATGAAAAAAAATCAATTTTAAAATATATTTCAATTGAGACCAGTTGTTTTAAACATTAGTAGCTTCACAATGTTACTGTTTTTAATGTATTCACTATATGATCAAATAAATGCAGCCTTGGTGAGAATATGAAAAAAAAAAATAATAATCTTACCAACCCCAAACTTTTGACCAGTAGTGTATAGACATAGGTTTTGGATGATGTATAAAATAAGAGATGTTGAAAAAGATATTTTCATGATATGCAGGTTGTTCTTCTGAAGCGTGTCAACATAACAGAATTGCACAAATAGTTTTCCCGTCTCTTCCCACATCTGCCATCGGTTGGACAAACCGAGCAATGTTCAAACAGAACTATTTTTTCATAGCGCTACAGAGTTTGTGCACAACCAGCACTTTTGACAGTCAACTTACTATTTAGTGGCCTTTTAAAAGTTGTCTTCATCCAGTACAGTTTATTTCAAAGAAATTAGTCGAACATCTTTCGTGAGATAGTATGTCAGACGACAGGTTAGTCGACAGTTCGTAAAATGGTCATTAGCTTGTAATGTTCGCTGCTGTTAACTCATTAATCTGACAACTGTATGGTGGAATGTGTCATGCGTCGGTGAGGGCTATTCTTGCCCCACGCGCTGCAGCTTGCTCTTTTGTAAGGCTCTAGTTTGGGCCAGTGATCTCACTATGTTTCCCCCGGGCTGCCTGTGAGGCATCTCAATGGAGTGACCTCACACATTGATTCCAGTGCTGTGAACGTGGGGGTGGATTGTAGGGCTGAACGATATTATCATATCTCGACGATGTCTCGTAAGTATCGCAATGTTGATGTCAACAGTCAGGTAACAGACAATTATCGACATTATTGGGTAAAACAAAACAAATCGTCCCCTTGGAATTATAAGGTTCTATCTGCATTCCGAGTAGTTTTGAGATATTGAGCTTCAAAGTTTTTGTGTTCCATTCGACTGTGTAGATAGAACCTTGTTTTTTTTTTTTTAATTTTTTATAAAAAGTCCTATAATGTACACCACATTAAAAAAAATCTATCTCCTAATGTAAATACGTTGAGACGGAATAAGAATATGTGAATAACTCAATTTTGACAAAAATGTCAGATAGAACCTTATAATTCCAAGGGGACGAAATGGTAAACCTAGTAAAGTTTGAAAAAAATATTTTACATAGCCCCATAGTCAAGAGTTGAGTTGAGAAAGAAAACGAGGGTGTATTGGATCGGTGCATTGACAGCAGCCACTGCCACCAGTCATTAATGTTAATCAAAGAACAAAAGAAAAGAAAATCCCTCACTAATCTTGACCAAATCACTTTTGTAAGCTCAGTTTATATTTTATTTGCCTGTTGTTTGGCGCTGACTACTGTAAAAGCAACATGCATCTGTGTATGTGTTCCAATATAATTTATCCTTATTCAGGGTATGGGCCTATTCTATTTTGATCTGCATTTTAATAAATGTTAGACAGAGAAAAAGGCAAAAAGTAGCTCTGCATGCGTTTCTGAATATTTATTTAAACACTGTATAATGATGAAAAACCACAAACATGACTGGTATAATTAAAATACACAAATTCCAATATTTTTTTATAGATTAGTTTTGTAAAAAAAAATTTATACAATATATAATTGTTTAATTAAGCTGAGATATAGGAATATAAACTTTCAAGTTGAGATGAAGATGTTCTGCAGATGACTGCAGCCCAACACTGAATATTATATTGTGGGCATTGTATTTTGATTTGCTCAGAATTCATTTTTAATCCTATATGTTCTACATTTTCTTAGGGTAGTTTCATTGGATACAAGTCTTTGAGTAATATAAAGTAAACATTTTCACAAAATTAATTGACAGCCCTAGTTGTTATGTTACTATATTTATTCCCGTTACTTCATTGGGGGACCTATTTCGGTTTACAAAGTATTACACAATGCTTCTCAGCTATATTGCTTGTCAGTTATTTGAGTTTGACCGTTAAATATTTTAGTTCATGAGGTGAAGGTAGTGTTGACTCGATCAATGGACTGGCCTCTCACTGTCCTGCTTGGTTGTGCTATGTTTTACCAGTCAGAATGAAATGCCCATAACTAACGTTTTTTTAAAGTAAAATTTGGAACTTCACTTTCATTTAACAAGTTGTATTAAACCCTATGTTTCTATCTGTCATTATGGATTTTAGGAAAATATTGTATGATGGAAGACCACCTCACCTTTCCTGTTTCTGTGAAAACCACAAAGGATGTCCCTCTCTAGTTTACCTGCCAAACACATAAAGTTGTCGTGAGAGCCTGCAAGAGCTTTTTTTTCTCCAGTAAAGGTTGAGGGTTTGGGTTGTCTATAAATACCCCCTCCCCTAGCCTCCTCTCATTCACTTCCTGGCCTTTAAGAGGGGTCAAGTTGCACAGCTGCTCTCATTTGCTAATGTTAACCTCCTCTATAGAGCTCTGTTCCTCTGGGTCATCGCCCGCCAGTGGCCTTGTGTTTGTTCCTCTTTAGAAAATCAGAGATCTGTGTGTTCTTTTTCTTTTTTTCTTTTTTTGGTCTGATTTTCCAGGGCAACTTTAGCCAATTAAAACTGGTTTCTGGCCTTCATTCAGTCTGAATCGTCAATCGATGTGACTGATTCATTAAAAAGAACTGCACCAATGAAACGATTTGTTTACAAACGTATATTGCACTAAATGTTTACTCTTGTGGGATGTCGACAAGGGCATCGCTATTCATGTTAGTATAGAGTGGGGGAACTATGAATTCAATTTGTAGGCAAAAACCCAGAAGGGAGTTAGCATTTAAGCATTTCCGGTTCCATCCTCCCAGAGTCAGTGGGTTTTATGAATGGGAGTTTGAAAACATTTTTTTTTTTTTTAGTTTTAATAAAGTATATACTAGGGATGCAAACGATTAATCAGTGATCGTTTAATTGTCGTTAAGAGATTGATTGATTAAGGCTGTCGATGGTCGGTTAACCGATGTAATGGCGCTTTTCCATTACCAGTACCAGCTCGGCTCGGCTCGCTTTTCGCTCCGTTTTCCATTGCAGATAGTACCTCCACAATAGTACCTGGTTGTCATAGCGACGCTGCAGGAAACTGCCGTGACGTAATCTTCTACGCGACACACACCCTCGGGATGTGGCTGTTTCTCACAGCAAGAAGACAAACGTTGTTTCAGGAGAGCCTGAGGGCAGCAAAACGAAACACTGCTGAAAAAAACAGGAGTGTAATGATGACGCAGTGAATAGTGACGATTCTCTCTGACCAATCAGCAGTCTGCTATGTTTTCACGTCACATTATAGTATCGCCTCAGCTCGCTTGGAACCTCGCCGGAGGTGGTACGAAAAAAAGTACCTGGAAGCCGGTACAGGTACAACTTTTACACAGTGGAAAACCAAACAGAGCCAAGGCGAGCTGGTACTGTGTAGTGGAAAAGCGCCATAATATTGGGCTGCGTGCGGCTAATGCGCGCTCAACACATGCGAGCGGCTGTGAGTGACAGTGACCATATATAAATGCATCATCATTAATTCACAGTGTACTAATTAAGCTTTTCATGTGATTTAAACTTTAAAAGTACATTAAAATAGAAACAACACAAAAGTTATTCAACATGAAACATGAAGATATTTCATCAGATAACTGTGCTCTGCAGGGCTGCGGGATAGATAGACTATTCATTCCTACAACTTGTTAATTCGTTCCTACGACTTATTAATCTGTGACTATTGTCCATGTTTTGTTAATTTTATTCCCTAAATAACCCATGATTTAACTGAAATAAGGTAACAAATTAATAAATCGAATGAATTCTTAATTCATGAAATCTTTCGTTTCCCTTCACATGTTTACCACACACAGTGAGAATTGCGATTTAAAAAGTGAAAGATAATAAAATAAACCTGCAAAATTAGAAGATTTAAGAAAAGAAACCGGCAAACCAGAACAAAGCCACATTAATGAAGGCTATATCTCGATTATTCCATGTAAACACCACATTCACTGGCTTTACGTGGTCACGGTGAAAGTGAAACTTTAATGATGCAACTTTATGAAGCACTTTAATAGTGCTTAAAGCCATGCTAAAATTAAATGTTTACGACCACATGAAGCTGTTAGAAAGCAGAAAGTTTGAGGATTTTCTAGAAGCAAGGATTAATAACATTTTGTGTAACCACTGTAACTGACCACTGAAATGTGGTACTTTATTAACTAAATGAAATGTAATCTTACCATATCCAAAAACTTGCTCTCTCTTGGCTATTTAATAGATTAAATGTACTAGAATTTTATTGAATGCTACGTGGAGGCCCTTTTTTTAAAATTCATATTAGTAAGGATTTATTTACTTTTAAATCACCTTATTTCGAAATGTACAGAAATACATGCTTTCATATGTGCTTTAGTTATGATTAGTTAATTTATTCACTACTTATTTATTATTAATGTTTCATTTCAGTTTTAAGTTTGGCTGTAGTTTTGTATGTACTCCAGTTTTTATATTAAAAGATTCATGTAACATGGATTAAAATTTATCCACAGAGTAAATCTTTTTCACTGAACATGTTTCTGAAAAAAAAAAGAGAAAAAAGTTATGGGAAGCATGATGTGGGTGACGTTTAAGGCGAGCAACCATGATGTAGCTTGTCTATAGCCTAGGTCTAGCTTTTTAGTTCATAAGTTATATTATTTTGTGAAGATCATTATCTTGATGGACAAAACGTGCAAGTATCATGAACTATGATTGAACACAGAGCTTATTTTTTATGATAATTCAGAAGTCTATGGAAAAATCCTATTGGCTCTTTGTCGAGTGGACCAGTGTGATGCTGACAGCCGATTGGCCTACAAAGTGACATCATAGTTCCCCTACTCGATATTATTTTGGTGCCAAGTCTTTCTCATAACATTCAATTCACAAGTTGTCAACTTAGCTAAAATATATAAACACTAGTTTAACCTTTTTGACCTCCTTTTTTGTCTTGCAGGCCCGAATAGCATTCCTCCAAGGAGAAAGGAAGGGTCAAGAAAATTTAAAGAATGACCTTGTTAGAAGAATAAAAATGTTAGAATATGCATTAAAGCAAGAAAGGTTTGTAGTGTTTTTATTTATTTCTTTTTATATAACATTGCGTATACATACAAATATTATGCATTTTAACGAAGATTCTTTCTTCTGTTACCAGAGCAAAATACCATAAATTAAAATATGGGACAGAACTTAATCAAGGTGAAATGAAAATGCCTAGCTTTGAATCAGGTAAGTGGACACATCCTACTTTTGAAAATTTGTACATACACTACCATTCAAAAGTTTCGGGTGGGCAAACAATTTTTAAGGTTTGAAGTCTCTTAAGGCTGCATTTCTTTTAATCAGAAATAATGTAAAAATAGTTAACCTATATTGTGAAATATAATTTGAAGTAACTGTTTTATTTTAATATATTTTAAAATGTAATATATTCCTATGATGGCAAAGCTGAATTTACAGTCATCTTTGGTGTAATATGATCCTTCAGAAATCATTCTAATATGCTGATTTGCTGCTCAAGAAACATTTCTTATCAGTGTTGAAAACAGTCATGCTGCTTAAAGGGATGCTCCAACCCAAAATGAAAATTGTGTCGTCATTCACTTACCCCCATGTAGTTCCAAACCCGTAAAAAGCTTTGTTCATCTTCAGAACACAATTTAAGATATTTTGGATAAAAACCAGTTGGCTTGAGACTTTCCCATAGATTGCCAAATAAATAAGTGTCAAGGTCCAGGAAAGTATGAAAAGCATTGTCAATAGTCCATCTGCCATCAGTGATTCAAGCGTAACAATAGGAAGCGACGAGAATACTTTTAGTTTACTAAGAAAACAAAAATAACGACTTTATTCAACAATTCCTCTTCTCTGTGTCTCTCCAAATCAGCATAGCGCCAATTTGGGAAATCTGAGCTGTACACAGATGGCTTATGCTCTTCTGTATCAGCCACACCACAAAGATACTTTTTTTTTATAAATTGAATAAAGGAATTGTTGAATAAAGTCATTATTTTTGTTGTGCAAAAAGTATTGTCGTCGCTTCATAACGTTACAGTTGAATCACTGATGGCAGATGGACTATTGACAATGCTTTTCATACTTTCCTGGACCTTGACACTGTTATTTACTTGGCATTTACTTGGTCTATGGGACAGTCTCAAGCCTCCTTGTTTTCATCCAAAATATCTTAAATTGTGTTCTGAAGACGAACAAAGCTTTAACAGGTTTGAAACGACATGGGATAAGGGATTAATGACAAAATTAAATTTTTTGGGTGGAGTAACCCTTTAATGTGTTTGTGGAAACTGTGATGCATGTTTTAATAAAAAAAACAGCATTTATTTGAAAGAAAAAAAATTGCTGAATAAAAGTAGGAATTTTAAGAAAAAATAACTGACCCCAATCTTTTGTACGTGTATATACATGTATGTTTCGTTCTGTATTCACTAATGTAGTTTTTTTTCTTTTCCTGTTTCTTAAACAAGATACCAAAGATACAGAGGTCTCGGCTATACCTCAGAACAGCCAGTTAACGTGGAAACAGGGCAGGCAACTCCTCAGACAGTAAGTAGTTTATGCTTCTTATGTGGGTGTGAAAGTATCAGTCCGGCTCAGTTCATGGGCACCTGCGTCGTCCGCTCATGGCTTGCTTATGATTGTCTGAGTTCTGTTCTGACTGTCTTTATACCTCTCTTCACCTGTCCTTTAAGATATCTTCAAGAAGTAGGTTATACGGACACAATACTGGATGTCCGGTCGCAGAGAGTGCGGTCTTTACTGGGGCTGTCAGGCTCCGAGCAGAACGGTTCTGTGGAAACCAAGAACCTAGAGCAAATTCTCAATGGAGGAGAGTCTCCAGCTAAAAGAAAGGGACAAGACATAAAAAGGTACAGATATCGTTTGAATTTTTTTGGCTTGATTTATGTGGTAGATTAATATAAAAGTTAAAGGGAAGATTTCCATGTTAGCTGTTGTAAAGCATTTCTCATGATGCCTTTGGTCTAACAGGAATCCAGAGGTTCTGGAGACATTTAATTTTTTAGAAAATGCCGACGATAGTGATGAAGAGGAAGATGATGAGGGGGATACAATGGAGGATGTGCCTGACAGGAATAATAAACGTAGAATAAAGAAACATAAAATAAAGGTGCGTGACAATTTTTGTTAGTTATTGTTCTCAGTATGATTGTTTATGTAATGTATCCTATGATGATAACTTTTCCAGGTCGGAAATGAAGGTTTAGCTTCCGACTTACCGGATGACCCCGACACAGAGGAGGCACTGAAGGAGTTTGACTTTTTGGTAAATGCAGAGGATGGAGAAGGTGCCGGGGAGGCTCGGAGTTCAGGAGACGGCACTGAGTGGGGTAAATGAGTGCTTGCCCACTTTAAATATACAAAATTGATTTCATAAACATGAATCATTGTTTAAAAAAAATTAAATTCTTTCAATTCTAAATAAATTGCAGATAGTGAGAGATAAACTCAGAATTGCGCGGAAAAACTTGCTTGTATAGATTAAAGATTTGTAATGAAGTAGGGCACATCTCAAAAGGAGTGTTTGATGATATAGCAATGCCTGCAGGTCTATTATCATGTGTTAAAATATGACCTGCAATTAAAGGCACAATATGTATGTTTTCACAGCTAGAGGGCATGTATTCAAAAGAAACAAAGGCGTAGTTTGATGAGGCCGTGACTGAGTGTGGAATCATGGGAGCAGGACATAATGTTCTCCGGCACCGTCCTGGATCTCTGGCGTGCAAAAAAAATCCTACATTTAAAAAAAAAAAATCTTGTTGATTGGATATCACTTTCGAGTCCATGAGTTCGCCTACCAATAGTATAAGAGGAGCAGTTTTCATTCTCAACCAACCTAACATTACTAGCCAGCCAGAATGTTTTGCTCTTATAAACACGAGATGCCCATAATGGTATCCAACTGCAGAGTCACAGCCCTGATGAATGGAGAAGCGTGACAAAAAGCATGTGAGGCGCAATGGTCAAAGATGTCCATCTAGCGCATATTTACATAGAATAACTTTGTAAACAGCGCAGAGTAATCATATCATCTCCATAAGAACAAAATGATTGGCAGAACATATTTACCGGGATTTTTGAAATGGTCCTGTTCACACTAGGGTTGACTTAGCCGATGGCTGATAGACATCACTACATTCGCCGTGCGTTTCCCAGAAAATAATTGCACACCTCAGAACGTTCGTCAGCCAGTCAGATTCAAGCATTCAACGTATAATAAACTGTATATAATGAATCTCTGTTATAGATCAGTGGTTCTATAGTATTTACACTGTTACGGTGTTAGGAATTGTTAGTTGTTTTCCCTTATAAGGATTCACGCTTCGGGCACACCTCCCCCCAATCCCCCTGCCAATGTCATTGTCCATCGCGATGTTTCACTGACATCGTCCGATGCTGAATTTGAAGACATTGCCCAACCCTGAATTTGAAGACATCGGCCAACCCTAGTTCACACATGATCTATTAATAGTAACTTACCAATAATTCACCAGTGAAGACTGTATGTGTGAAAGGGGCTAAACTCTTCCTCTGTAGGGCCTATAGGTCATGAATTTGAACTGCTTAACGTTCATCTGGAAAAATTGTGCATTATCCCACTAGATTTGTAAAGTAAATAATTTCTAAACCTTTACCAACACAAGAGAATACGTCAACCTATGTCTAAATATTCCATGTATTGTACATCACCATTTCAAAATAAAAGTTTCTGCATGTGGCCAAATATAAACATTTTATGGATTTAAACATTGTTTACAGACCCTGTAGACAAGACAATGCTGAATAAAGTCGTAATTTTTCTAATTTTTGAACCAAAAATTATTTTCGATGCTTCAACAAATTCTAACTGACCCTCTGATGTCACATGGACTACTTTGATGATGTTTTTATTACCTTTCTGGATATGGACAGTATACCATACACACAGCTTCAATGGAGGGACTGAGAGCTCTCAGACTAAATCTAAAACATCTTAAACTGTGTTCCAAAAATAAACGGAGGTCTTACGGGTTTGGAACGACATGAGGGTGAGTCATTAATGACATAATGTAAATTTTTCGGTGAACTAACCCTTTAAGTTAGTTATGTTCATATTTACTTGGAGGCATATGACAAATATTTTGTCATTGAAAATATATTTAAAATAGTATTAAAATATTGTCACGTTCTAGTGAACCAAGTATCTGTATTTTGTCTCATCTGGTGAGCTAAGTGTATTGTCACACCCCTAGTGTTGATAAGCAGTGTTATAGCTCATAATCTTCCAAGTGCTTTCATTCTTCAGGTCAACCGTATATACATGAAAAAGAAAATCAGTTTGAATAAGGAACGCAATAACTTTGACATAGTATCCTTTCAAATGTCAAAGTTGTCACAGTCATTGCATGCTTTGCATGTGCTGCCCCACCGGAAAAAAGTTCAGGCTCAGGATTTTTTATTATTTATTTAAACCCTGTGGTAATTGTCATCTTCATCCCGACAACCAAAGCAATCCGATAGGACTCGGGCAGAAATCATGTTCATGGATGAGCTAATGATTTATTAACGTCCCAGAATGAAGCAGGGAGAAGCGAAACGAAGCCGCTGAACGAGCATGGTACACGGCTCGAAGGCAGCAGAGCTTTTATTATGCCACAGTCGACCACTTCCGTTCATATGTATGTGGGTAGTGCTGTTTTATTATACTAAATGCATTAGAAAGTTCTATTATAATGTGCGGTCAAAATCGAGGGTGTATGACGTCATTGGCAGGCGACACAATTACACTAAGGACACGGTCCGTGTCACCAGATAAAATTGTTTATTTCTCTGGATTTAAACATTCTTTGACAAGTTTTGTATAAGTAAAAAAAGTCAGCAAAATATATAACACTTCTAGAAGTTTTTGTATATTTTAGTAAAAAAAAAAAAAAATCTTACATATTGTGCCTTTAAAATACTACTTCCCCCCCCAGACAGGAATATTTTGTTGTCATTACTTGCCCTCTTGTTGTTTCAGATCTGTAGACCCCAAACTTTTTAACTAGTGTGTCTAGACGACCATAGTAGGCGTACATCAATGTGAATGATGGCTTAAGTCAAAGCTGTCATAGCGGTACAGAATACTTGGAATGTTAGTGGTATTTTGTTAACAAAAATCACTGTCTACAGTCGTGGCCAAAAGTTTTGAGAATTGCATAAATATTGGAAATTGGAAAAGTTGCTGCTTAAGTTTTTATAATCGCAATTTGCATATACTCCAGAATGTTATGAAGAGTGATCAGATGAATTGCATAGGCCTTCTTTGCCATGAAAATTAACTTAATCCCAAAAAAACCTTTCCACTGCATTTAATTGCTGTCATTAAAGAACCTGCAGAGATCATTTCAGTAATCGTCTTGTTAACTCAGGTGAGAATGTTGACGAGCACAAGGCTGGAGATCATTATGTCAGGCTGATTGGGTTAGAATGGCAGACTTGACATGTTAAAAGGAGGGTGATGCTTGAAATCATTGTTCTTCCATTGTTAAACATGGTGACCTGCAAAGAAACGCGTGCAGCCATCATTGCGTTGCATAAAAATGGCTTCACAGGCAAGGATATTGTGGCTACTAAGATTGCACCTAAATCAACAATTTATAGGATCATCAAGAACTTCAAGGAAAGAGGTTCAATTCTTGTAAAGAAGGCTTCAGGGCGTCCAAGAAAGTCCAGCAAGCGCCAGAATCGTCTCCTAAAGAGGATTCAGCTGCGGGATCGGAGTGCCACCAGTGCAGAGCTTGCTCAGGAATGGCAGCAGGCAGGTGTGAGTGCATCTGCACGCACAGTGAGGCCAATACTTCTGGAAGATGGCCTGGTGTCAAGAAGGGCAGCAAAGAAGCCACTTATCTCCAAAAAAAAAACATCAGGGACAGATTGATCTTCTGCAGAAAGTATAGTGAATGAACTGCTGAGGACTGGGGCAAAGTCATATTCTCCGATGAAGCCCCTTTCCGATTGTTTGGGGCATCAGGAAAAAGGCTTGTCCGAAGAAGAAAAGGTGAGCGCTACCATCAGTCCTGTGTCATGCCAACAGTAAAGCATCCTGACACCATTCATGTGTGGGGTTGCTTCTCATCCAAGGGAGCGGGCTCACTCACAATTCTTCCCAAAAACACAGCCATGAATAAAGAATGGTACCAAAACACCCTCCAACAGCAACTTCTTCCAACAATCCAACAACAGTTTGGTGAAGAACAATGCATTTTCCAGCACGATGGAGCACCGTGCCATAAGGCAAAAGTGATAACTAAGTGGCTCGGGGACCTGAATGTTGAAACTTTGGGTCCATGGCCTGGAAACTCCCCAGATCTTAATCCCATTGAGAACTTGTGGTCAATCCTCAAGAGGCGGGTGGACAAACAAAAACCCACTAATTCTGACAAACTCCAAGAAGTGATTATGAAAGAATGGGTTGCTATCAGTCAGGATTTGGCCCAGAAGTTGATTGAGAGCATGCCCAGTCGAATTGCAGAGGTCCTGAAAAAGAAGGGCCAACACTGCAAATACTGACTCTTTGCATAAATGTCATGTAATTGAAACAAAACTGAAACAAAGATCTAAAAGCAGTTTAGCAGCAAACTTTTTGAAAACTAATATTTATGTAATTCTCAAAACTTTTGGCCACGACTGTACTTTCAGTCAGTGCTTTGTGGCACACGCTGGCCCTGTGGTAGAAATTATATAATTAGGCCAGTTGCTGCATCAGCATTCCTGACAGCTTCCAGCACAGGAGATTCTCTTACTGCTCTGACCAGAGCCAGCTGGGTCAAACACATCAGCTCATTGCATCCATCCCACACCTTCACTTCTGCTTTCATCTCTGACTCTTTTTGTCTTACTCTATTCTGTCTGTTCTGACCCACTCCTAAACTAAGGTTTATGAAAATGTCACTATATATAGGACATATATTTTTGGTAAAAAAATGTTTTTTACCATAAGCGCTCTGTATATTTTCTTATGACTGTATCTATAAGGGTTGCACAGTGTATGGTTCTAACAAACGGTTAAAAAAATTTTTTAAAGATAAAACTATAGAAATTAATATAGAAAAATAATACATAATACTATTATATACTAAAGTAATGCCTATTACAAAATGCATAATACAAAATTTGTAAAGGAAAAAAAACACTTTTTTTTACAAATTGCATTTTATGAAACATTTATTGGAAAGTATAAATATTTAGAGCTAATATAATATGTTGCAGTAACATTAAATATATATATATATTAAATTGCTCTACATCAGTTATTAGAAGTGAAATTGATTACCTCGATTTTTAGAACCGAAAGTTAAGGTTATTACCAGAGGCTGGTGTCATATTAAAGCTGAAATTTTGTTATTGAACTGCTGATGTGTTTGTGTTAAACTGTCTTTTACTCAAGTCCTGTTTTTCACTACAAGGGGTGGCACCTTGTTTACTGGGCCCTTCTCTTCTCTTTCCTATTCTTAGTTGAGACTTTGCCATTCACTCGTGGTGGGAGCAAGTCCCTTATCATGGGCTCTGATGACATGTTGGAAAGTGTGCTGGGCCTTGGAGCACTCGCAGATCTGAATCCCAATGACGAGGGTGAATACAGCTATGATGTAAGTACCCCAGCTTGACAAAGACTACTGCTCCTATTCTATTCTGCCATAAATAAATAATAGCCTCTACTTTACGACTTTGCGACTCCGAAAGTCTCCCTGTGGTTCAACAACAGACACTAGAGCCCTGCATTTCAGCCCGAGTCCGGCGGTCCACGACCTTTTTTACGCCTCTCGAGCCAGGCTTTGGGCCAATTTTCATTTTCATAAGTAATGCTCATAAATGTGATGGGGGATGGGGGGGGGGGGGGTAGTAAGGAGATATTTGAATTATTTACTAATAAACTAGTGTTTTCTGAGTCTGTGTGGCAAGGATGAAGTTGCCTGTCTTACACTCTCCTCATTAGGGATGGCTCGATACCACAATTTTGGCTTCGGTACGATACCAGAATCTAATACCTCAATATCGATACTAAATTGATACCACAGGTGACCAATAACCAGCCTCAAAAGTTAAATAAATTGAAACAATTTTATAAAAAAAAAAAAAAAAACACTGCTTGAAACTCTGCTGCACCAAATGTACAAACCAAAAGTATAAAAATGTTCATACCCACAAAAAAAAAATCTACAGCCAAGCCAGGGAATATACAGTAAGTTTAATGCATTCCATAAAGTAATGTTAACATGCTAAACTAGTATTAGTATATTTAAATAATATTTACTGATTTATCTAGATTAATAAATGTTATAATACTGTTAGGTCAGGTTACCTAATGAATGTTTACAAATGTAGCTTAATTGTAAAGTGTTATTCTAACATTAATATTAGTGATATTCATATTACTACTATTACTCTCTCTCTCTCGGCTGATTCCTCTAGGGGTTGCCACAGCGGCAGAAATAGTAGTATGTCATTTATTTTAGTATCACTAATACTAAAATTTATATTGCTAATCTCTTTATTCATTCAAATTCAATTAATATATTATTGTTTGAAAGTGCAAAAATTATGAGACCTAAACTTCATTCATTGGTTCCAGCGTGTCATGCAACCACATTTGAGCCTTCGTGTTTACCGTATCTTATAAGTAGGCTGTGTGCGCTGATCAGTGTTGTGAATAAAAGTCTAAATCAAATCAGGTGAATGATGGACTCACCTGTCGATCTATGAACTCCTTGAATAAGTCAGGATGAGCTACAGACAAATGCTTAGCCAGATTTGAAGTGTTGCCCGCCGTTGCGACACATGATTTCAAACAGCGTTTGCATATTGGTGCATTCACGTCTGTAGCTTCACCTTTTTCATTACCTCTGTAGGCAAAGTAATGCCATATTTCACTCCTGCCTTCTTTGTTTATAAATTGCGGTGGTGTATAATTAGCTTGATCAGTTTGATCCATCTTGTTTCTCCGTTGTCACTTTTTGCCGGTTTCAAGTGACCCGCGTCTGTTTGGGTATCGCACTGCCACCTAGCGGTGATCTTCGAAACTGCAGCGCAAATACCGAATTGAGCAAAATTATGATATTGTACCGTTTGAAATATAATATAAGCATTGCATCTTTTACAGATTGTTTTTGTTTTCGATTTGTTTTATTTCGTGAAGTAGTCATTTAAAGCTTTCTATGGATATATTTATCATGTCTTTGAGGCATGTTTTCACTGAGTGTCGGTTCATTTTTGTACTCCTGTTAAAGACAACACGGCAGAAAGCACGTTTTGTTGATATTGTGAGTGCACACAAATAAAAGTAGACCCTTAGCAGTTTTGAATAGAACTGTTATCGGGCCTTAAAAGTTAGGTCCGACAGGACCCGAGCCCGACAGTTTTCGGCCCGAGCCCGACAAGTACATTTTGATTGACAGCTTTTTAAAAGTTTACCCGTTTACAGCCCGACATTATTCAAATTTACGCACGCCCACAGCTCTTTTGCCTTTTGTCAAGAATGTGTAATTTCAATGTGTAATAGGCCAACGAGCCTGTGTAAAATTATATAAATTAAGACCCGATGGGACCTGACAGGTTTGGGCAAAGATCTTCAGCTCTAGTTATGAATGTTACTCTTACCTTTATGAGCAAAAATGATGGCATATCCACTGAAAAAAATGCAAGTGATCACGCTGACATCTCCTGAAGCGTCTCCGCACAAACTATTGGATACACTGTCAGAAATAGGGGTACAGTAAGAGTCCATTTCTGTCCCCCAAGGTACAATCAACAATGTTTGAGGGTCAAACAGGTACATATAGGTTCCCAACCCTGTGCCAAGGGTACAAAAGCTATACCCTTGAGGGTATAGCCCCAGTGACAAGCCATTGTACCCCTAAAGGTACAATTATGTACTTTATTTTCTGAGAGTGTGTAGCGCACAGTTATGTGGGTCTAAAGTTTAAACATTGTTATATGCTTGAACTGTTTTATATCTATAGATTTTATTTTAGGTAACTCGTGATGATTTGAGAAGGTTAAATTGATCAAACATAGGCTCATTGTCTGCCGTTGGCTGCTTGGTCGTTACTTAAAAAAAAAAAAAATCCTTAAACTTTTATTAATTTATCAAACAAAAAATGCACCAAACGTTTTTCTAAATTAACTTAATAAAAAACGAAATGAAACAATCATTTTGCTAATACATACAAAACTGAACTATTTTAATAGCTGAAACAATAGTAGAAGATGTTTAGGGACTGTTTAGCTGTTCAAATCAGACCACTAGAGCATCCCTTCATTCAGACACAGTGGAAGATCTGATCAGAATCAGTGTAGAGGGAAGATTTTGATGCCAGAAAGTGTGTGTCCAGCTGGTTTAGCCAAGGCCAAAGATCAAGAAGACCAAACTACAGGAGTTGGCCATCCGAGGGGCATGTGACTGCAATCGAGGATAGTCCATAAGACATTGAGCCATGAGATGTTCAGTTTAAAGCTTAATTTAGGTTTTCTTTTTATTGAATTTATCTTGAGATTTTGTAATTTTAATTTTCAGTTCAGTGAAGCATTTTAAGCACCAACACTTTTTCAGTAAGTTATCTTTCTTAAAGAATTGTTCTTCAAATAAAGAACTTTATGTGGACCAGATTGTTAGTTAATCATTTAGGCTTCAAGTCAATATTGCCTATATGGACAGCGAATTAAAAAAAAAAAAAAAGTTTTAAATGTAATGCGGTCAAAAATTTGGGTAAACCTAACTTTTTCTTAGGTGCACCAGTGCAGAAGGTTAGTCTAGAGCCCTGTTAGTTTAATTCTGTATAAAGGTTACAGAGGACCTCAGTTGTCCAAGCCGGTTTGCTGTGTGCTTTAATAGGACAACTATCCTAATGCTTCACAGTCAGTCGACCTGCAATCTCCAGGTTTCATTTCACAGTTGTTAAAATGCCTCTACAATGGCCCCTCCCCTCTCCCTCTATTTTTAGCTGCCAGCCAATGAGAACGTGTTCAGGAAGACATGGAATCCCAAATACACCCTGCGAAGCCACTTTGATGGAGTGCGGGGCCTGGCCTTCCATCCTGTGGAACCGGTGTTGGTCACGGTCTCGGAAGACCACACCCTCAAACTGTGGAACCTCCAGAAAACAGTTCCTGCCAAAAAGTATGTGTTCGCTGTGGCTTTCCAGGGAAAGGGATGTCTTGGGATTGGTTTTGGTCTACAAAATTATGTCTCGAGAAGCACATTGATTTTATCATGCAACATTCATGTTCCAAACAAACCACTAAACAAAGTTTCATATTGCTTCACAGAAGTGCCTCTTTTGATGTGGAGCCCATATACACGTTTAGAGGGCATATGTGAGTATTCATTTCATAAAATTGATCTTTTATGCACTTTTTTTGCTTTTTGCTTTGTTTCAAAACATTCGAGTTTATCCTAAATGTGTTAAATAGAGTGTTGTGAAGGTATTGATGATACTGTACATGTAAGCATTGCCACAGCTGTATGTGTTCAGATAGGTAGTGTTCTCCTGGCCTATGGAAGGCCTGTGCATGAGATGGTTACACTTCAGAGAATGTGTTCCCACGGACCAAATGTGGTAGCTTTTTAAAGATGCATTCGCTAAGTTTATTTTTGTTGTTGTTGTTTGCCCTTATTCATCCCAGTGCACTAATACTTTATACCAGGAGTGTCAATCTCACTCCTTGGAGGGCCGCAGCCCAGCAGAGTTTAGTGAAGTGGAAGTGAAAGTCATGACATTTGCCAAGTATGGTAACCCATACTCAGAATTGGTGCTCTGCATTTCACCCATCCAAGTGCACACACACAGCAGTGAAAAGTGAACACACACACACACACAGCAGTGGGCAGCTATAGATCCAGCACCCGGGGAGCAACTGGGGGTTCAGTGCCTTGCTCAAGGGCACTTCGGCAATGGGTATTGAGGGTGGAAGAGAGCACCGTTCAGCACCTTCTGGTTACTAGTCCGGCTCTCTAACCATTTGTCTTACTAGGGAGATGAGAGGGTCTGTATTACTTACTACTGGAGAAAGCTAACAGCCAACTTGCATCACGTGCCTTAAAGTGGTCATATGATGCAATTTAAATTTTTGCTTTCTCTTTGGAGTGTTACAAGTTCTTGTTGCATAAAGAAGATCTGTAAAGGTGCAAAGACTAAAGTCTTAAATCCAAAGAGATATTCTTTATAAAAGTTAAGACTTGTCCACACCCCCTAAAACGGCTTGTTTAAACACACCCCCACATCTCTGTCACTATGTGGGAAGATTTCCAAATG
The DNA here is from genome assembly GCF_963082965.1 of Carassius carassius. Classification (NCBI taxonomy): domain Eukaryota; kingdom Metazoa; phylum Chordata; class Actinopteri; order Cypriniformes; family Cyprinidae; genus Carassius; species Carassius carassius. Next base: position 13,588,801 of record NC_081785.1, read on the forward strand.
CCGCCCAAATGTCATGCAGAGAAAGAAGGAATGCCTTTTTTTTCTCTCTCTGTTGGCGCGATATGCAATGCAACGTTTAAAAAGACAGTATTAGTCATTATAATCAGTAATTATGTCCCCACTGTATGTTTGTAATGGGTTTTATTGTTTTTGTCTTGTTATGCTGGTGTTCTGACCGGGACATCCATAACAGTTTATGTTGAGGGGTGTAACATTTCAGTCAGACGCTTGAAACGTTTGGCCAATCACAACGCACTGGATAGCTGGCCAATCAGAACACACCTCACTTTTCAGAACGATGAGCCTTGTTAAAATCGACGCGCTTCAGAAAGGTGGGGCATATAGGAGAAACAATAATTTACATTATTTGGAAAATAATGTGTTTTTTGAACCTTAAACCGCATAAACATTTCATTACACCAAATAATGTTATTTTTAGCAACATCATATGACCCCTTTAATATCCAATCACATTATAGCCTCTATGTCAATTTCGCTGTTTACAGTCACCATAGAAAAAAAAAAAGAAATACAGTAAGCTGAATCTTACCCTTCGCAAAAAGTCAGTGACGTCGTCTTATAAAACGGCATTTTATTTGGTAAAAACTCTAAAAATAGTTAAATCAAAAAGTATTGCTTAGTGTAAAATGTTGAAGATTAGCCGATAGGCTTTCAATTAATTAAACTAAAAAGCTGTTTATTCAGCGTAGTGAATGAAGCATCTCCATTAACATCCTTTAAAAAAATAAATAAAAGGGTCTCGTCTCCTTTCCCACTTACTGCCAAAGCAAAGAGTAAGCATTAGCCGCTAAGCTTTTTTGACTAAAGGTTGCAGGCTTGGCTAAACTCTGCAGGGCTGTGGAACTGACTTTGACACCTGTGCTCTATACTGACACATACTGGTCCAGATGTTTACTTGTATTCATTTCTGAGATTTCTTGCCAGAACTTTTTATGTTGTTGTTGGTGGAAAGCAGTTGACTTCTGCATTATATATAAACAGTCTAGCTGTTGATTGAGTGCTTGAAGTCCCAGCAGATGGCTTGATTATTATGGTTAGTAATGTAGCTGGTCATATGTATGACAGGGCTGGTCATGTGATGTCAACCTGATGCTGTCCATCAGGGGGCGACCTGCTCATTGTAGAATAGTGGTTCTCACTCATTTTGACTCCACCATTGTCCACAACGATTTTAAGCTCTGTTGCTTTTCCAGTTTTTGATTTAATGGATAAGGATTTAAATGTGTAACAAATCTTTACCATGTTTTTATTTTTACAGATTCTACTCCAATTATTTTAGAGCATGGCATAAAAAGTTGAGGCATGAATCATTTTGCTTACAGATAGCACTTGAGGACTTGAAGAAAAAATGTTTTGCTTAAAATGAGAACTATGTGCTATATTAAAAGTTGTTTAATGTTATAAATGTGTTAAAATAAAATAAAAACAATTGATTTGATATTTTCCTACCTAATGAATTTACATTCATAAAACTTTTTAGGACCAACAATAATGTAATCTGTTGGGACTTTCGGACACTAATATTGTTTGTTCTGTTGCTGCAGTGGGCCTGTGCTCTCATTGGCTGTGACCTCGAGTGGCGAGCAGTGTTTTAGTGGTGGAATTGATTCAACAATACAGTGGTGGAACATCCCCAGCTCTAATGTAGACCCTTACGACACATATGGTGAGAAGATGAAATCCATGTTTTTATGACTTATCATTTTGATAGAACTTAAAAGTAGGAAACCTGCCTGATCACTAGTGTCTTCTCTATGTGTGTCCTCTCTTTCACTCAGATCCCAGCGTGTTGGCCGGTACGTTGTTGGGTCACAGTGACGCTGTGTGGGGATTGGCTTACAGTGGAATCAAAAACCGGCTGCTCTCGTGTTCAGCTGATGGGACGATCAAGCTGTGGAACCCTCAGGAGAAGTCACCGTGTCTCAGCACATTTAACTCCGACAGAAGTGAGGGTGAAGTCTCTTGTATGCAGTATTCTGTAATCGATTGACATGTTGGCAAACTCATTTCTGTTTTTCAGATCATGGTGTTCCCACATCAATTGATTTCAACGGCTGTGATCCCGCTCATATGGTGGCATCTTACAACAAGGGAGATGTCGTTGTTTATGATCTAGAGACATCACAGCCCGTCTTGGTATTCTCCGCACAGGGAGAGAGCAGTATGTCCTTCACATTTGTTCTAAAAATCAGAGTGCACTTGTGGAAATGTGATGTACTGTTTAAAATATAGTTCAGAAAATTAAATTACAGGGATGTGAAAACTGGATTTCTGATGTTTACTTTCTTCTGTATTGTTGCAGCTATTCCTTTTGGCAATCACATTAATAAGTTAGTCACCCACCCCACCCTGCCAATCACAGTCACCGCTCACGAGGATAGACACATCAAGTTCTTTGATAATAAATCAGGTGGGTTTTTTATTGTATTTTAAAAATGTGAAGAAACTCCAGTCTTCAGTGTCAGATGATCTCTCAAAAATCATCCGAATATGCTGATTTGATGCTCAAGTATTATCATCACAGTTAACAAAAAAATTGCTGCTTAATATGTTTCTATAAACTGTGATACATTTTCTTGGATTTTTGAATGACTAGAAAATTCAAGAGAACCGCATTCATTTCAGAAAGAAATCTTGTGGAACATTATAAATTTTGATCAATTCAGTGCATCCTTGCTGAATAGAAGTACAAAAAAAAGACTACTGTGTGTCTGAATTTTGTTGTGTTTGTCAATATGAATTATATTCATATTATATTCAGTCATGTAACATATGTTCATTTCTTATGTAACTGCTTTTTTAGATTCTCATTTTGTATTAGTTATTTAGTTCATTTAATTATGCACTGTTTGTTCATGAAACATTTTTTGTTTTAGTTATATTTTGCCAGAAGTCACTAATATCCAGAGGCAAAAATGTCAGATTTGTTGAAGTTTCATTTCTGGGATTAATCTTTTTTTTTAGGTAAAGCCATCCATGCAATGGTTGCTCACTTGGATGCTGTTACTAGTCTGGCTATAGATCCAAATGGCATCTACTTGTTGTCAGGAAGTAAGTGTTTTCGTTTTCCTTAGTTTTTTTCCGTACGGCTCTTTTCCCTTCATTTATCCTTTATTGCATGTAAACATGTATCGCATGTATATTATCCACCGAAGAACAAAATTCACAGATCTGAAAATAATGACAGAATTAAAATTTTGTGCAAAACTATCTCAGTATCTCTTCTTCATCTTACACAGGTCATGATAGTTCCATCCGCTTGTGGAACATGGACAGCAAGACGTGCATCCACGAGGATACCGCGCACAGGAAAAAGTCAGACGAGGCCATATACGATGTTGCCTTCCACCCATCTAAGGCATACATAGGAAGTGCTGGAGCTGATGCCCTGGCCAAAGTGTTTGTATAAGAGAACATCCGAATGAACGCATACGTGAAGACGAGAGAAAGAAAGGACTGCTTCACTGCCTTGTGTAACAAGCGTAGCATTTCTCACACTAAATTGAAGTGGCTTCCACCTTCGCTGTCAAACTCACACCACACACACAACATTACCAGGTGCCAAGAGGGGGACGGGCCATGTTTTTCCGAAGCCAGTGTGGAGTGCTCATTCAGTTTTAATCTTACTTCTTTTTTTTTTCTCCTTAAAAAAAAAAGAAACCATATCTGTAATTTAATGTAAGTCAAAGCTGGAGTGAAACCAGTGTTTGTAGCTTTTGACTGGTTATGAACTGAGCTGATAATGTGTCCTGTAGGTATGTTTCAGTGACCATGGAGTGGTTATCATGTTCATCAATAAGTAGGTTGTCACCGACCATCATCCGGGCACCAGAGGAACTGAGTCCCGCCCTGCCGAGCCATAAACCAAACCCTAATCTCAGTCGTCATCCTCACCCTGATGTAGCGGTATGAACCCTATTGTTCATACCTTTAGCGTTTGTTTCTTTTTTGTGTAAAAAAAGTATAGTTTTTATAATCAATTTTATATAAATAAAGACTGTCATAAATTTAAAGGGACTAGAATCCCACTCAAGCCCTCCATTTTATGCGGTTCTCTTTCATGAAGGTCTTGTGTCTCTGGAAACCCTGGATGAGTGCATCTTTCATTGCTTTATCATTGTTTTATCACCTAAAGGAGAGACTATACGCTAGTAGAAGCACAGCGCGTGGTGTCCTGAGAGCTTTTAGGAATTTACAAATAAACTGCAGCATCCTGTCACTATGTGATGTTTCTGTACACCTTACTGTAAAATGAGTTTAAGTATCACAGGTAAGATATCCGATTGCTATTTATTTTCAGTTTGTGGATAGTCTTATCCTTTGTTCAGAGCGTAGCTTTATGGTAACTCAAAGACTGGGCTGTTGCTAACCGACCCCACAGGTTATCTGATAGGAAATTAACGTGTATGGGTTAATATAAAAGCTCTGTTAAACACACCGTTTCTTGGATGGTTGAAAACCAGGTTTAAATTCACCTCATGATGCTGGAGTCAGGGGAGAAAAGATAAGTTACAGGGAGAGATCACCCCAAAATGAAAAATCTTTCTTTTACTCCCCCTGATGTGATTACAGGCCTGTATAACTGGGACATAAAAGCTATTTTTAGAAAAGAAATGGAACTCAATGGTCATCAAAACTCTGGTTGCCAACATTCTTCCAAATGAAAGCCATTCAGGTTTAGAATGACACGAAGGCGAGTAGAGATAGAATTTTCATTTTTGGGATCGGAGTTGTCAATCAATTGTATTATAAATATTTGGTTCGAACCTACTACCCCAATCTGTTCAATGATTTTTAAAGGAAACAATGCAGTTTAGGTGTAACAAAAGACTTTTTGTTGGTGTAATGCATGATTAATACTACAATAAAGTATTTTTTCTAGTCTTCCAAAAGTTCAGATCAGTTTGAAGAGTTTTGTAAGGTTTTTGATTTACTATGAATCAACAGATTTTAAAGATTGTACCACATAGCAAAACAACTGTTGAAATGTACATAAAATGTCTATAATAAATATTAAATGGTGTATCTGTATATGCAACATGCCCCGTGTCTCGACAATTAATGCAGCGTTGTATTTTTGACGGGTAGTTGATGACGAATAATGATTGACAGGATTCAAGATTCTAATACAGATGTTTGTACTGAGAAAGACTCGAAATGAACAAAAGGCTTAGCCTGTTGAGATGGTCGAGTTGTACAAACACTTTGTCCTTTATTCAAAGTAATAAATTATAAACAAATGTACAAACAGTTTGATGCCCCTCCTCCCAGGCTTCATTTTTCATTACGTGAGGCAGTAAAACATGCACATGGAAAAACAAAGAAAATAGGTTCGATAAATACATTAAAGTATAATTGAAGAAAAGGGGGAAAAATGCTATTGTCTATAATCTAAACGTTAACTTTCCAACCGTAATCTTCGTCAAACCCAGATATACGTGATTCATTGTGAAAATGTGAGGTTGCAAACGTAGTACAGTGCATGTATATTGTTTGCTACCCCTGGGAAGAACTATATTTTGTTATATAACCCAGATTTATTTATGCAATTGTGTGAATGAAAGCTGTGTATTGGTGTAGGCTACTGCCATCAGATTAAGAGGGCCCTGCTTCACTGACGATCTTCTTAACTGCTTTTTCTTACCATCTTGTGCACTACCTTGCATAGCTGCAATAGAATCTTCATGTTCCGAAATGAATATAAAAGAGCCTTTTGTTACAGTGACTCCTCCACAAGAAAAAAACACCAGCCAGAAGCAGCGAAAGAATGTTTTTTTTTGACCAGGAACATAAAGAGAAAGACTATAAATCACAAATAATTACATTCTCCACATTATAGAGAGGTTGACATACAATACTGTGTGATACATTCTCAGTTAAGCTGTAAAATCCTTTGGATCAAACCAATACCTTTATAACAAAACCTTTCAAATTCCTTTTCTACAAAAGACAAAATAGATTTTTCTTATTCACGCTTGCCCTTTTTTCTCTTTCCTTTTCTCCACTTTCTGCAGTTGCACTGTCTAGTTGAACTCTGTGAAGTCCTTGCAGATGCCCTGTATGATGGGCTGCTGGAACTGTGCCAGGCCCATGAACTCGCGAGTGAAAAACACATGGCTTTCCTTGGGCTCGGACGCCATTGCCTTTAGATCTTCCATCGGAGCCCAAGCTACGCCCACTGTATACACAGTGATTCCTGTTAAGGTACAAGAAGAACATAGTCAAGATGACATCACACTTGTTTACTTTGTGAATGCACTATTGATATTTGGTGCATTAAGACAAAAAATGGTTGAAATCCTAGGTTCTAGATGGAATGTCAGTGTAAAAAGCATACCCTCCCTCTGGGCGGCCATAGCCGGCCCTCTCACTTCATCATAAGACTGTCCATCAGTGATGATGATGAGGAAATTCTTGTTGGAGCCTGTGCAGGGTTTAAAGAGACTCCGCACTGCAAAGTTGATGGCGTCTCCCGTGGCCGTTCCTCCGCTCATGTACGGGATGTTCTCCAGGGCCCTCAGAGCATTATCTTTTGTGGTGTGGTCATTGAAGTTGAACTCCATCCTTTGGTCGTAGGTGAACTGAATGGCACCGATGCGAGATCCAATGTCAGAGATGTCGAAGCTGCGTGCGATTGATAGAAGAAGGTCCAGCACGAGCCGAAAGTTCCCATCACCTACGCTGCTGGAGCCGTCAATCAGGAAGCCCAGGTTCACGGAGTTATAGCAAGTCTTGCTGCAGAGCATCTGATCAATGGAGCAAAGTTTATGAGCTAGTGGCTTCACAAACTTGCTGGTGCCGAACCAGTTGGGCATGGTGAATGTGAAGAACTCATTGTCCTTGCACACTGCCTGTAAGATATGTCGGTATAAATGGATTTCAACAAACTCATATAATACCACTGATAACTTGTGTTTTTCCCACCATGAATTCATACGTGAAACATCATACCTTTCTCATGAAGTCATGCTCGCTCACCAGGCTCATCTCCTCAGGGGCAGGTTTGGCGACAGACACAAAGAAGATGTTAATACCAGACTCTCGGGCTAAAATTGCTGCCTCCTCCACATTATCAGAAGGCCACCCATCGACAAACACCACAATGATCCGAGGGTAACCTCTCCGAACACCAAAATCCGGATTGAAGAAGTTCCTTACAGTGTGTAGTATGGCCTTACCTGTGCAAAAGACAATAACTCAGGACTGCCAAGTTCTTCTTATTTAGGCCAAAGCATTTGTGTCACATATCTTTTATTTAAACAAAAACATATTGACTGTGAAAACTAGAGAAAAAATTATTATACAATGGAAGTTTTTTTAAAGCACAAATGTGAATTTTTTTGCATGCTACATTGTTATATGACTAGATATGACTCTTTTTGAGTCACTGATTCATTTATTCAACCAGTTCTACAAAACTTGATTCCTTCAGGGGCAAAACAAATGACTGCCTTTGAGTAACAGAATCATTCACTCAACCTATTTGTTTAAAACAATGACAAAACAGCTCTTTCATTCAGGAATGTAACAAGTTTATGACCAAGTTATTGAATCATACATTCAACTAATTAGTTAAAAACACTGATGTGTGTTTTTCAGAGATGCCCAAATGCTGTGGCTTTGTTTGGAACTATTTTAATTCCCAGAAATAGGCAAAGTCACTGGTAACACTGAAAACAGGTTTTTCCTTTCATGTTGACTAAATGTTTGAAGAGATAGTTCACCCCAAAATGAAATTCTGTCATCGTTTACTCACTCAAATTGTTCCAAACCTGTATGAATTTCCTTCTGTTAAACATAAAATAAGACTTTTGAAGAATCTTGGTAAGCAAATAGTAGCTGGTCCCCACTGACTTCCACAGAATGGAAAAAATCCATTTCGTCAGAAGAAAGAAATTCAACCTCAAGTAAATGTTGACAGAATTTTGATATTTGGATGAATATTCCAGGGACCTATTGACTTCCACTGTAAGTGCATTACAGTAAATGGTAATTGTTTTAATATTTATTTATTACTTTTAAAAAATAGCATGATTTAATTGAGATGCTCTAGATTCATTTCATCCAATCATTCATTTGAAATGTGAATTGAAGTTGAGGTTATAAACCTGTATTGGTATTGCCCCCGATGTATGGGATCTCTCTGATGGCAAATGTCAGATCTTTGGCTGTTGTATAGTTTGACAAGTAGAATTCAGTTCGAGGTGTCTCACTGGAAAGACAAAGATGAAGTTATACTCGCTGACAAAGAAAGAAAAAAAATGCGAAACAACTTGGATTTGCACAGATCACCTGGTTTGCACCACTCCTACATGAGGACCTGGTGTTCCAACCTTCAGCATGGCTACAAGCTTACTGACAAAGCTCTTCTGCAGGTTGAAGCGCCGCTGTCCAATATTGTAGCTGCTATCCAGCAGCAAAGCCATATCGACTGGGCAATCTGGAACATCATTTAGACAGCTCTTTTATGTCACAATCATATTTGGTTTGACTAACAATTTAAATTAGATTAGAAAACCAAGTCATACAGACCCCTGATTATTGTTATTGGAGGAGGAGGCTTCTTCGCTGTCTTTTTGACTGGTTTCTTGGCTGCAAGGGAGAAGTATGGACACTCAGTGTAGACTTCATATGCCAGTAATTTTCAGTTTTCTGAATGCTTGTTACCTGCTCCAGATGCAACAGTGGCAGAACTGCTGGTTTGGCTGGACACTTCCAAAGGCAAGCTAATTGTTCCTGAGAAAAAAGACAAAAATGTAACCTGACAAATCTTTATCGATAAACAACTTTAATTCACTTTTATATTCCATTTCATTTTATACGCTTATCTTATCATTTATATAGACCAACTGACCTATGTCAGCAATGTACAGTATTATGATATTCTGATTATACTTATTCTAATATGATTGTTATAATTCAATATTATATTGAATTATATAATATTGCATAATTCAATTACATCATTTACATATCACATTGTAAATGATAAAATTATATTTTTATTGTTGACAGTGTGCAGAGCGAGTGAGTAAACAAACATCTGTAAACAAATCTACAAACCCTAGCATTTGTAATAACACAAAACAGAATTGTCTCCACTCACTGGCCACAGTGAAAGATGAGCTCCATTGGGACAGGGACTGAGACTGGATGCCATGAGCGTAAGAGCTGAGGTAGTTTGTCCTCCCTTGCAGTCCGTGAACCTCCACAGGTCCACCAGATAGACTTAAGATTCCTCTGGAAGACAGACAAAAACTTTCCTGGCTTTCGGAAATTCTAACTAACTTGATCATCATTTCTGTGATTGTACCTGTGTATTGCTGCTCCACATATGCTGGAAACAGAGGCATATACTCCTGAACCAAACACTGACAGACTCCAGAGAGTGCAGTTTGCTGGGCAGAGCACCATCTTCCGTGTGTCTGGAAGATCCACCGCACGAGTCCCACAGCTAATTGGTGTTGGAACTAAGAAATGTACAACAGATATTACCCATAAAATGATGATGCATCTGTCAGATAAAATAAATATGTTACAAAAGAATTTACAATTATTTTCCCGAAAAATTCTCTTAGTAACTAATTAAATAATGAATACAAAATAAACAATTAAGTAAGTGTTTGTCATTAGTTACATAAAAATGTAAATTAAGTGGCTCTAACCTTTTAAAAATACAGGGGGAAAAAAAGTAGCTAAATATTTATAATGGTAATGGAATCCACTGACCATTTAAATCAGATCCAAAAGTGCAACAGGTCAAAGACAGAATACCTGTAAAAAAAAAAATAAAAAATAAAAAAAAAAATAAATAAAGACTATAATATCTTTCCATCGTGACATTAATTCAGAATAATACACAAGAAATGTTCAGTAACAATCACTTTGAAGAAATGAACTGCCTACCTAATACATGAAGTACAGCAAACCACATCGACATGGCTAATGAAGATATCTGTAGAGACCAAAGAACATCATACCAGGCAACAATGAATAAACCCCATTTTTCAATCATTTTTATAAAGCTTTTTGTTTTTTCTGAAAAAAAAAAATCTAAATCTTCTAAGGCTTTAAAATTCATCTTCAATTTTTCTTTTATCTGGGTGTTGTAATATTTATTTTGTGCACAGAGGTGAAATCAGATAGGATACAGGAAAAATTTAATCTCCCCAGACACATCCATCACAAACAGCTCCTTTGGAACTGCATACTTCAGTTAATCCGCTCATGAATGAGAGAGAGAGAAAGAAAAAAAGATGCATATCTGGATATATAAAATTAGCTTTATTAAAATGCACCAAACAGCCAAAAATCATTAACCCATGAAGATTAAATACAACTTACAAATATTGTGTAGGATGACGTTTCCTCAGCCTTAAAAGCTTTATAGAAAAAAATAAAATCAAGTAATTCCGTTATGGATGATATTCCAGAGGTGTCTGAATATTGAGGAAAGAGCTAGTCCTTTAAATAATGTCCCCGAAAACCCCAATGATTCTCTGCTGACATCACAAGAGGCGGGCCTTACACCCAAACCACCTGAAAAGGACATGGTTTTAAATTCTCCTGCTTTTCAGACGTTTAGAAATAGGCATAAAATGTACTACAGTTTGTACCCATATAATATCTATATGCTTTAACTTGTGTAGTTTAGTGGTGAGTAAAGAGGGCTACAGAGAGGAGAATAAACAACAAATAAACGCCATGCACACTTCATGACTAGGTCCTGACTGGGGTTGAAAATAATCTAAACACACATAATCTCATTCAAAATGGTCTAAATGGACCTCAAAGCCATTTGAGAAGACCTGACTCAACAGAATAGAGTCTTAACAGGTAGTAATTTAGTCATTAGGGTCAAGCAGACCTTTTTATCCTAAATGATTTTCAAAATACTTCTGCATCAAAACACCTCTTAGACAAGGCTTATGCTGCAAAAACTGTAAATCCTCCATGAAATGTATTTATCTTCAGTACAGAGAGTGCTTAGCATGTGAAAAGACAAGAGGTCCCTGTCTTCTAACTTAACTTTTATGTAATCATCCGAAATAAGCTGAACTTTGGATCATTTCCAGGTTTAATCCTGGCAGCAAACAGAAATATGATAGGTCCATGTTTCATTGGCATTGTGCTGTGGATGTTTGTAAGGGTACGTGCTGTGCTACAAGGTGCTTATTCAGTGCGCCAAATTAAAAACCTCTCATGGAATGACACTCAATCCATCTGTTATGAGCCTCTTTGAACAACTGTCCCAGTGTCTCAATTAATGAATATTTCACAGAACACAAAGTCTATGTCGTCTAAAGCGATCTTTCACAAAAAAATTCTTGTGAAGGTCATGGTGGGAACATCAAGCCTTTCAACCAGCAGTTTAAGAAGCTTATTGATGTGCTAAAACTGGAACAAGAAATGGTGAACTGGTACTTTATATTGTGGCACAATCAGGCGGTCGTTAATAAGGTATTAATAAGCAATGCAGCATAATATGTGTATATTAATGTGTATATCAACATACAATTAGTATTTACATGACATTAAATATTTTCATTAAATATTGATGACATTAAATATTAAGTATTCTACAGTATATTCAAACAATACCATTCAAAAATCTTTTATTCAGGAAGGACACATTTATTTGATCAAAGGTTAATTGATTTTAAAGTTAATGTTACAAAAGATTTCTAATGCTGTTCTTTTGAACTTTCTATTAAGAATCCTAAAAAAGCTGTCTTTAACATTGATAATAATCATTATTATTTTATTTATTATTTTCTTTTAAGCTCCAAATCAGCATATTATATTATAATGATTTCTGAAGGATCATGTGATACTGTAGAAATAGTTGCTGAAAATTCAGCTTTGGAATCACAAAATTCACATTTATTAAAGCAGTAAACTGTTATTTTAAATTGCAATTATATTTCACAAAATTACTCTTTATACTATATCTGACAATTATAAGATACTTTTTTCAAAAAATAAATAAAGAAATCTTACTGAACCCAAACTTTTAAACAGTAGAGTATTAGAGTGTATATGAACTGCTCACCATTATATTTACTGATGACATTCAAATGAAAGTGCTATAAAAAAAATAAAAATAATAATAAAAAAAAAAAAAAACACCGCTGTCCCCTTAAGTAATGAAATAGGTTTTGTTAGATTAAGCAGGTGATGGTTTTCTGTGATTTGGTATTACACAGAGTTCGTTCTCATTGGGGCAACTGATGTTCATATGGAAAAGTTGGCTTGACTGCTCTGGCTTTGTGCAGTCACATGAAAAATAGCTGAAAAAAGGCAAAGTGACACACAAGTTTCTTCCCAGGCCAGTCACGTTTCACACCATGTGAGACTTCATGGGAGATCCACAGCTTTCGTCCAAGAATGCAAAGACTACCACTTCACTTCTTATAAATAGTAGTAACCGTCTAATACTTCGATGGATGTCTCATTTAGGCGACTGTCTTCACCTACAAAAATATTAGCCTTGGCTAATTCTGCATAGACTTGAGCCCAGATTTGTCTGCTGAAAAGAGAAATTTATTTTCCCAAAATAAAATACAAATATTAAAAAAATGTATTCCTATGTTGGAAACATTAACCAGAAAATACAATATTTCATGATTAACATAAGAGAGTGTATATATTAGGTTTCTATTTTTTAAAGGAATATTCTTTTTATGCCATGCTCCACATTGCGAATACACCACTGCAAAAGTGATAGGTCTTCAAATGTGGGGGGGTTAAAAAAATACAGATCACGGGACACTTTTACTGTATTTCTGAATGCAGGGGTGAGCATAAAAAGGTTTTTTTTTTTTTTTTTTTTACTCATACCCACTGCCAAACGTAGTGCACAATGGGCATCTTTTCATCTCTTAGCAGATGCATGACTTTCTCTTAGGACTTTCCTCTCATAAATCATAAAATTATACAGCATCGCACTGATTAATATTTTCCAGCATTTATTATTTTTCAAATGGCATAGTCTTGCACCAAAATAAGCATATGGGGTCTGTGCCAAAAATCTCCTTGCATAACAGACCTACTTTAATCCCCAGGACCGCTAATGAGAGAGAACGTTCATCACAACATCATGCACACCGAGATCATCTTAATTTGTGACCACTGTGGGTGACTTATTCTTTTGAATGTCATTTGAAAAGGCGACATGCTTGGGTAGAGTTTGTTTGAGTGCTCTGAATAGGGCTGGAGGAGGACATTTCCCACAACTGTAAGATCAGGTCACCGAGGTGTTAGTCATTTCTTTGAGAAAAGTCCCTGCTCATCTTACCACGTCCCACTTGCTCCATCCCTCTGGTACAGAGTATCCCATGTAAACTGCACACAAAAATAAAAAAAGATTAAAGCATGTTATAATTCCCTGTTTAACCCTTTACCTCATAATTATTAACTGATCATTTGTGTACTATTTTTCTATTCTATGCCAGGTTATAATTTTTTTGCTGTGACCCATGAGGTCAGATTTGTTTGTTATTAATCTGTTTGTTCTGAAACTACTGACCTTGAATTATGACTCTGGATTGTTTGACTGTTCCTGCTGCTCTGTTTGGACAAACCTTCACTGTTCTTCTGACTATGAGCACGCCTGCTGCTTTTGAATTATGTGCCTGGATAATATAAATAAAGCACCATTACCTGACAGTTCTGAGCTTGAGTAATTTGTATTCAGTCCAGACAAGTCCTGCACATCTTCTGTGTGTAAACATACTTGGCAGTAAAGCACTTTCTGCCTTCTGACATTACGGACTGGTCAAACAGGGACGCGGCTGAGAATAGTTGTGGAGAGACGGGACATTCTTACTGAACAGTCCCTCCTGCTCTGGTTCCTCCAGCCCATCCTAGAGGTTCAGGAACAGTCAAACAATCCAGAGTCCTAATTCCAAGAACAGACAAGATCAGTAACTAGTTCCAGAACAAACAGGTCAATAACAAACAAATCAAACGTCTTAGGTCACAAAAAAATTCTAGGCTGGCATAGGACAGAAAAATAGTACACACCACGATTCCTGCTGGTGCTATGCTGATTACAGCGAGTTTAAAATCTCAGCACTGATTATAGCCCTGTTCAGATTGGTGGATGGGAGAATGAAGTTGGAAATAAATGAGAAGCAGACACCAATGTACTGGGACCAGAGAAGAATCTTTAACAACCCTAAATTGGGGAAGGATGTAATATAGACATCCCATTAAATGTGTTGGCACTTTACAAGCCTCAGAGACCGAGATCAAGTAACATACTGTAAAACCCTTGAATTTATTGGATTCATACAATGACCTCTCGCTCAACATGAAGCATTTGTAGACAATGTGACCCATTCTCTAGCTATTTGTTGTGAAATTAAGATAATACAGACAGTGAATGTACTGCATTATTCTAATATTATAATCTTATATAAACATTCAGAGAACATAAAAGACATCTAAAGTCTTCCAGAGTCGCTGGGTTTCCTCAGTAATCCATGAGGACTGACACTCTTGCTGGACTCTGCTAAGGGCCTACACTGGCTTTCTGATTCAGGAGAACTCTCTGCCTTTCCCTCTTGTACGTTTTCACTTGCATTATGGTCCACCGGCTCATCCTCCATAAAACAGTCGACGCCGACCTGCACATCATCAGCCCGGGCCAGTGGCACAAGAGGGGTGTGCCTGTGCGCTGATGTGGGTCTCAGGCAATAGAACAGAGCCTGCAGGTCCTTTCGGAGCTCATGCCAATGTAGATAAACGGATTGTAGAAACTTGCTGACTTGGCAAAGAGGCTGGCCAGGATGCTGTTGGGTGGGGGTATTTGGTAACCCCAGGCAGACCACATGGAAATGACTGCATACGGGGACCAGGCCAACAGGAAGGCAGCACACAGCTGATGACGTAGAGCTTCACTGGAATGGAGTACAGCGCTTGTGTCCAGTTGATTTTGCACGTGCCATACCCATGAACTGCAGAGGAAATACAATTCAGTGATCTCTATTTCAACTCATTTTCAATTTCTAAAGATGGTAAACGTCCTTGTTTTCAGTCCTATCTCTGTAACTACCCCAGCCCAGAAGTGGAGCTCCGGCCCAGAACAGAGAGCACAGCCAGACAGCAGCTATGACCAAACAGATATTATGCTTGTTGACGTGATGAGCTGAAGGACATGGCAGAAACACCCACATCAGCACAGTCCTCATAGCATAATCATGCTGATTTATCTAGTATTTGTGCAGCCAAGGCTAAAGAGCTTCTTAACAAAAAACAAAACAAAAAAAGGGCAAAAATAACATGGTTCTAGATTTATCAAAAACTCAACTTCAGATGATTTCAGGTCTTGAATTTGTTTGGGTCAGATCACTGCGTCCTACTGTAAATCATACTGTGTTTCAAACTTTTTAATGCCAATGACTCCCAAATTGGATGATCGCCCTGTGAGAGATACCTTTTTCTAAAATATAAAGGCAGCTATAAATTGAATGCAAAAAGATCCACTTAGACTGTATGAGAAATGAGCACATGAAAAAAAAAATCTCTTTTACACAGAATATATATTTCCCAAATTCCACTAGGTGCTTATTGGGATTATAACACATAGTCCTATTATGCAAACTATATATTAAATTCTCCTTCAGAATGAATAATAATGGAAGCTGTTTTTATCAATTTATTTACATTTTTATTCTTTTGGTTCTTATATGTATTGCCCAGTTTATTATTTATTTTAAAATATAATAAATTAACAACTTTGGCCTTTAGAAAGGAAAATTTAACTAACATTACCATTTAATTTCACATTTTTATTCATAAACATTTTATATATGAATGGTAGTTTAAAAATAAATATCAATATATTTAATTAATATATTACAAAACATGTTAAACAAATGTTTTATTAAATCTACATTCATATAAATTTCTTGTCAAACCACATACAGTACCACCCCTGTCCTAGAATTTGGTAATTATACGGCACCCTTCCCTAAACTCGTGTGTGTGGTTTTAGATACATTTTGTAATGTAATTATAGAGCAGCTTTAAGTGCATGAGTGCACTTGGACTAAATATGGGTAGCAGATATACAAAAGTATAATAAACCCAGCAAGTTTGGCAAAGATAGAGCATACCATGCTGAGGCTGGCAACCTTTGATGTAGCGGATGACATTGATGGCTGTCAGTGTGTTGATGCTGATGAGTCCGAAGAGCAGGATTATGAATCCGTCCACCTGGCCAAGACACAACATCTTATACATTGCAAGCAGGTTTGGCATTCTCTGCAAACCTGAGGCGGTAATAGCTGACTTTTCTCATCACCCACTAACCAGGCCCTGGGGAACAAGCCAGCAAGATTAGGGGATAAAAGGACACATGCATGTGTACTTGGAACGACTACAAATAATTCATCACTTCAGTCTCTCCTGCCTCATAACACCACCTGCCAGACTGTGAAGGGAACACAGTGATGGACCTCTCACATGTCACCAGATACTGCGTGATATTCTCTAAGAGCATTCAATGAAGTGAACTGAAGGGAATCATGCTTAAAAGCACTTGATCATTTGAACTTTTTGTACTTGAATTCATCTGGAGGATATCAAAATTCTTTTATCACCTCATGTCATTCTAAAGATGTAGGACTTCCTTTACTCTGTGGATGATAAAGATATTTCATTCAATTCATGTTTTAGTCCATAGAGTGATATCTAATGGGGTTCAAAACAAATCGGACCCTTTAATTTCCATTGTATGTAAAAAAAGAAAAATAGATTATACTCTTTTGTATTCCACAGAAGAATGTCAAACAATTTTAAGGCAGCGTGAGAGCGAGTATCGTCTCCTTACCTTACAAGTACAAAATGTCTTTATAAGATAGCCGTCATCTCTGAGCACATCAAAAATCTCAAGGATTCCACGAGAATAACCAAAAATAGCAATGCTGACATCAGAAACTACAGGGTTGAGAGTCAAGAAGTCCTGTGGTTCAAGAGACTTTCTTTGCTTGGTTAAAAGCAATATTACAACCCTATTTCCAATCCAAGAAAGCCATCCTATTAAAAAAGAAATGTAAAATTAACTGATTATTTCTTCTCGTGTGACATCTTTCTATGTAGCGAATTTTAGAAAGAAACAAATCATAGTAACTTACAGAGAATTCAATGAAACTAGACCAGACCTTACCTTAGACCTTAGTATCACCAAATAGACCCCGATAGCCGTTTCTTCTTCACCCGGCACTCGGTAGACTGTGATCTACACAGTTAGGTTGGAAATCGTTAGGTTGGACTCATCTCAGGGTGAAGTTTGCTAGGGTTCACAGTCTTGCTCTCTTCATTGGTGGAAGATCTAGACGACTAGACTGAATACCCTCAATCTACATTTGAGCAAACAGCTGAACTGTAACAGAGCACCAGTGTTGAACGAGACTAAGTGCAATCTCCTTATCTTGTTAAAGACTTTAGAGACTGAGATTTTTGGGACATTTCTCTTCAGTCACCAAACCACTTAAGGCATTTACCTCTACTCTTGAACTCACCTGACGTCAATAAACCCGTGATGAGGCATAAGATAATATGCTTATGACCCAAAGTAGACTCATAGAAAGAAAACAAAGTGCAACTGGTATGTAAGACTTTATTGTTGGGAGCCTTTAGTATTGAATTAAATAGTATTGGAAAACAGTATAAAGTACATGGAATATGAGTGATTCTGAAGTTAGAGGGGTTTAAATGGAATATAACAGAATAGATCTTGATTTCAGTTTCGAGAAGGGTGGAGAACTGGACTTCAATGCTCCTCCTATTTCTGACCAAGCTGTGAGAGCTGTGGAGAAATGAATGGGTTTAGTCTTAACCGTTCTGATACTGCATAATCACATCAACATTTAAACAAAAGTAGGATTACTACTGTAATTAATTGTTCAGCTCACAGTAAGTGTCCTATTAGTTCATATAAGACCACGGAAAGATTTGGGAGAAGCAAAACACTCTTCCCTCTTTTTCACTCAGAGCAAAGGGGTAAAAGTATATTAACGAGGAATTGATGTGGGGGGAAAAACTAGGCAAAATGTTAAAAAAATATTTACAGAGGGAAAGGCACGTTATGACTTGGTGTCAATTTTGTTGAGACAAAGTACAACACAGATTTGCTTCAAGCGGCAAAAAGCATTCCAAGACACTCAAAGCAATGCTGTTCCCTCCAACCTAAGGATAATCGGTTGGATTTTACAGCAATGGATTGCAAAGCATCTGATTTTTCCATCTTAATTCTATAATTGTATATGAAAACTTGTTAATAAATTAGTATTTTTATCTGAAGTGCGGTGCAAATCGGGTGACTGACATCTTGAATGTTACATTTAAATATCCTGTTTTTCATAACCTGCACTTTATGTAAGTTTATGCAGTAAGGGAAGTGATTATACCTGTTTCATGAACTGGGCTGCATTGAAAAGCTCACTACAGCCATAAAGAACCCGCTTCCCTTGTCTGGCCTGTAGAGAAGGAAATCATTACACTCATCTTCAGAAGCAAACAAAGTTCTGTCATGACAACTCTCTGAGGGATTGGCATGGTAATGTACATAACAATGTTAATGTATTTGGTCTTGGCGAAACAGATCTGCTACGCTAATCAGCTGTGCCATGTGTTAATGATGTCATTAGGTCAGATTGAGTTATACCTATCGGACTGCGCCATCTAGAGTTTCATGCCAGAACTTTGTATTTCTTGTAGCACATTTTAGATGTCAATATGTGTGCAGTCATACCTTTGTGTAGTCAACAAGATTTTGATACTCTATGTAATTGCCCCCACCAACGACAAAGACGATGGCCTGTGAAATGAAAACGTGTCATCAGCTGTTAAAGCTCAATAGTGCGTGAATTTCAATGGAAGCTGTACAAATGCTCTATATTAAATAAAACCCTGTAATATTTCTCAGAAGGACTCAAATGACCCTCCTACAGATGTGAGCTCAGACACACAGGGCCTTCAGCTCATTTTGTCAGCAGCAAGGCCTAATCTCCACTAGAAACAGAAGGCTATCTGTGCCATGAATTAACCCTGCCAGGTAACAGTGCATGGGTGCCAAACCATTAAGATAACGTATCAACATCCACATGGTGAAAATCACAACAATCAGATATCGGCATTGCTTTTTACACTCACCTCTTGAAAGGGGTTCTTGTTCCTTGGAATGGAGCTGAGGGAGTAAAACAGTTAGGATTAATTCATCTTCACCGGCAGAGAGCAAAAATAGACAATATTTGTGGGAAAAATGACAGATCTTATATTCTAAATATTTTTGTTGGAAATGTACAGCTTTGGCAAGGATGTACAGATCTGTTATTTACCTAACTTCAGTACTGCCTTATGTGTATGTAATAAAGACACAAGCGATTTCGAATACCTCCATGGATCAAATGCCTTTAACATAATATTTGAATACAGCTGGACCAAGTCAAACACAAAGATGTATAATCTGAAAATATAAAGAAACTACCTCTCGCTTCCGCGAAGCATCTTTGGATCAAAGTATCTGTAGTCATCAGTCTCCTACAAAAAACACAACACATAACATTAGGGATTACAGAGCGCGAAAGTAAATGAAGGATGGAATAACACTCAGAGCACCCTCCCCACATCACCATCTCCTAAAAACCACCTCATCCATCTACATTAAACGCTTATCAAGATCTAATGCTTCCCAGCAGCCATTCACCTAAGGAGGTTCAAGAAGCCTCAAACAGTAAAATGTCCTCCAGTTTTACTCAAAAAGCTAGATTATCATCTCTCTGCTTTGAAGAGTCTCGACACAAATTGAGGAGAGATGTCTCTGAGGCGAAGGCCAATGGCCTCCTACTTCCTCATCTTCCTTATCGGATGGGCCAAGCCTGGCTCTTCCCCCACAGGACCTCAGTCAGCCCGGCCTGGTGCTCTGGCGCATACTTCATTCTGGGAAGAAATACTTTGCCGTCAACTCACTGAAAAAAGTGCCTCACTGCATTTCCAAATGGTGAAATGCTCCAGATTTTTCTGCTATCGGCTTACCCTTGCTTGGTGCCGAACACACCCTTGCAATCTTGTTGCACAGGCCCATCTGCGAGGACTATCTGACCTGCAGCGGAGGCAGGAGATTCTGTAGCGCTCAGCCACCCAGCTTTTTCAACAACAGCCGTATTGTGCAGGGCACTGAAATTCCAGTAGCTGAGAAGATGATAATACGGTTATGTACAATTCAAGTTTATGGGCAGCGAAGGGGAAGCATTTCCAGTTGGTAACAGGATATGGCAATCTGTCCACCCCAGCTTTTGAGATTGAGAAGATCAGAGGGACCCTGAGGGTGTTTCAGAAGGAAATATGGTCTTTATGTCAAGTAACTAGAGGGGGAAGCTAAAATGCCACAGTTACACAAGCGGATGATTGCAAGAGCAAATATGTCAGCTAGCTGTCTCCATTACAGCGCTTTATACATACTTAAAATGCATTGAGACAATTCTTGGAAGTGTGCTTAGGGAGAATTCAAGATGTCTAAATAGAGAGGAGTCCTAGAAGTCATACTACGAGGGCGATGTCAAAGATTTGCCACATCATCTCTTCTGTGGTAATTCCACGTTTATAAAAAATCTGCATCCATCATTCCCCCTGCACCATACCGGCAGTTAGTTAGCATCGGGAGAAATTTTCAAAGCAGATTTTTCCTTCAAGGCTATCCAATGATAACTTGAAAACAGCCAGTATGTTCAAATAACCGATGCTTCATATACAGACGTTTTGCAGAGAATGAGATCCTCCAGCGTAGCAGAACACAATCCCATTATCGATGAAATAGCTTCGGCTTCTGTTAAGACGTCCCCTAGTGCTGCTCACATGAGGGGTTTGCACCTTTGTTCCACCTCAGAAAGGTGAAAAGCCCAAATGGGACTTCTTCCAAATCCCTCAGGCCTAGAAACTTAATACATTAGCCGCGTTTCCACTGGCGAGCTTAAACCGGGCGTTCTAGTGCGTGCCAGGGCCAGTCACGTTTCCACCGCACTTCCGGGGCTTGATCGTGCCTCGCCGGGGCTTCCTCGGGGGCCAATGGCCAGGGTTTTGTGGCCCGACGAAAAACCTTGGGCCAAAGCGGGCCAGCTGGGGCTAGAGGAGGGGTTATGAACAAAGGCGGAGTTTCTCCGCGTCTGGAGAGCGTCTGCGCTGTGGATCATTTCAGGAAGATAACAGCTTTAACACTGATATTAAAGACTTTTTAAAATAATTTGAGATCAAAACTTACTCTTAGTCAGCAGCGAGTGATTGAAATAACTTGATCCCATGTGGATTAATCACTAAACACGCCGATGTAAAAGACTATGCAGGATAAACGTTACCATAGTAAACATGGTAAATGCAACCACTTTTACTTTTATTTATCACTTATATTTAGAAACATATTTATCTGTCGTCTTGTCTCGAGAGTTTAGCTCCACGTAGCATAGCCTACCATCAAAATATTATAATGATTTTTGTTCGGGAGCTTTTATAAAAATATAGAGTCTGCACTGCGGATCATTTCTATAACACCAGCATTAAACACTATTTTAAATAAGTCAAGCTCAGTCAGCAGGAGTGTTTACAATAACTTGATCCGATGTGAATTACAATCACCATACAAGGCAGAAATATTTATAAACGATGCAAAAGACTATGCACGCTGGGCATTAACATTACCATAGTAAACATGGTAAATGTGAACCGTTTGAGGAAATCAGATGTCAGCTTCTTATTCTCTATCACAATCGTGTAATTATTTAGTAACTTATATTATCTGTCATAAGTCTCGTCTCGAGAGTTTAGCTCCACGTAGCCTATCATAAAAATATAATAATGTTTAATGTTCGGGAGCTTTTATAAAAATAGAGATATTATCATTCATTCTAAATGTGACGTATAGGCCACTTTGGCTACAAATAAATAAAAAACAGACTTGACTGAATAAGCAGGCTATTTTCATAAGAGTTAGAAAATAAATAAATAAAATACAAAATAAATGTATTTCTGTGTGATTAATTCTGAGTCCTGATAAATTAATTCATTACGATCAATGTATCACTTATTCTACTATAGCAAAACATCCATGCCTTTGAATTTGAATATTTACCAAAGCATGCAAACAAACGACCGCTTTTATCATGTTCGTTTGTGATCGCGCATGTTCCAGTGATTTATTTCTTAGTTTTCTGATAACTTCTCTTTGTTGATGAAATGAAGGCGTTTCGTGAGTGACGTTGTTCCAGAGAGGCTTCAGTGCCTCATTCAGTGTCCCATAGCACTGCAGAGTCATACGCTTTAATCCGCAGTGGGAGGTAAAGCAGGCTGCCTTGGCGATACACAATACCATGTGCACACTGGACACAAATACACTAATGATCTTTAATCATTTTCTAATTTAAGGTTTTAGCTAACAATAAACATTACTCTTAATTACTGCAAGAGATACATACTAATGATCAGCAAAACAAGTTTAATATTTGTGCTTATGAGAAGATGAATGCATGTGAAGAAAGGGAGAAATAGACAAGGGCACTCACCGGGTTTGACTTCATTTCCATCAAGTTGTCCAAGATGCGAGTAACCGGCAAGTTCTATGAAAGAAACGTTTGAAAATCATAATAAACCCCCAAAAAGAGACATTTAGCATATGCTTTTAATACAATAAACTTCATCACAAGCAATTTATCAGGCAAAAGCCACAAGTGCTGCAATATCAAATCAATTATGGAGAATCTAGAGCAGAAGTAAAAAAAAAAAAAAAACTGACCATTAATACATCACTTTTTTTTTTTGGCAGTGTATCAAATCATATATATTTCAAAAGTTGCTACCATGATGCCTGGGTGTTCCGGGTGTTTTTAGCACATTGTTTTGCTGTTTCGTAGTTTGTTGTTTTTAGAGCATTGTTATAGGACATATAAGAATGTTATAAAATTGTATAAAGACATTCCAGTCAGCCATCACAAACATTGCAGACACTAGACAAGGTTGAAACTAGTGCATGTGCACAGCTGTATGCATACAACAAGAGTTTACGTTGAAACTGAAGTATAATTTGATTATGGGGGTTTTTAGTACACTCTGATGTGTAGGGTGCTCTTTTTGGTGTTTTTAGGACACTGTTATGTGGTTTTGTGGGTGATTTTAGCTCATTGCTATGTGGTTAGTAGCCTGTCCCGGCGTCCCTGTCCTATGCTGCCTAAACTGTCTGGGTGTATTTTCACATCATTGTGCAGTTGCCAAATTGTTGGGTGGTTGCTTACTAAGTAAAAAGAGCCCAGCTTTTGTGATATTCTGGTACTTAGATACAGCCCAGGTAAATACTTACATGCTGTTTCAGAACCAGATTTTTCACCCCCTCCATCACAAACTGGGAGCCAGTGTTCATCACCCGCGAGAAAAGTCTGAAAAAGGACAGGCCAATGCGTTCAAAACACATATTACATCAACAAAAGGATTCATATTTTGGGAAATACATTTTTAGCTTCATACCCCATTGGTTTCACTCCACTGCTCCCGTAATTGGCTGGGGTTGCAGCCATCTTCGTAAAAGCTCTGGAAAATAGGTTATAATAGTTGCAACACTACTGTTCTCATTTTTCTACAAAATTTAAAGTAGTAACTAGGCAAATGTGAAAGTGTGTTATGGTGTGTTTGTTGACAATGGCCAGAACTTACTTCCATTGCTTAATGTAGTTAAGTGGGGATAAGTCGCAGCCTGCATCAACCAAAGCTTTTTTGTACTGCTCTAGATCAGACTAAAAAGAACAAACTGTCTTTATTTATTCAACACTCAACTCTCAAAATCCAACAGTTTAAAGGATCTGTTTTTTTAGAATGAAGGATGACTTATAGCTCACATGCCATAAGCATTCATCAGCGTAAGGAGAAACTCTAGTTGCTGTTAGAGACAGATTCGTCTATACCACATGAGTGAGAGGGCTGTTTTCATGTCCCCAACCTCATTACAGTCTCAGAAAACAAACAACAAAATGATTGCCAACAATAAGCTACGCTAGCTCAGGAGGACACAGATGAAAGAAAGGATAACCAAAAGACGTAGAAAAAAAGTTCAAACTCTGAGCACACTTCTTTTTTGGAAAGTCAAAGCTTTTACAGCCTGCACTGATAAACATAACAGAGGATGACAGCCCTTGTCCAAAGCACAGGCCAGTGCGCTTTCTCCAGGGTTGAAGTGTGGCCACTTGGACACTGTCTATCCCAGCTTGGTACCACTGGTCCAACCCCTCGAAAGTGTACTCTAGAACTCAAAAATGTCATTTGTACGTCCCACAAAAGAGATCTTGCCATGAGTTGAACAATCCTGCTTTATCAAGATACAAGAGTAATAATACTTGGCCGTGGCATAAAAGCGTGTCAGTGTTCCTCAAATCTGCGCTGCATGTGTCCCAAAAAACAACAAGGCTTTTGAAGAAACAGTCTGAAAGTACAGTTTAAAAACTTTGGCCGAGCTTCAT
This sequence comes from Carassius carassius, assembly GCF_963082965.1. NCBI lineage: Eukaryota > Metazoa > Chordata > Actinopteri > Cypriniformes > Cyprinidae > Carassius > Carassius carassius. The sequence goes on from NC_081785.1 coordinate 13,613,322, forward strand.
AGGGAATGGACAGAATGTTTTTGGCTCCATGTGTCCATAAACAATGAAATCCATGCATTTGCCACTGATTATAATAAATTGTGGTGTTACCGAAAGCGCACATCAGGGAAGCCCACCACAGTCAACCTATGATTTAGGGTCATTTATCTAGGACTCTTAAGGGAATTTTCTTCGACTGCATTCATTACAATTTAAGCTCAGTCAATAGCATTCAGGGCATAATGATGATTACCACAAAAATTAATTTTCATTTGTTTCAGATGTTTCACTAGTACAACCACAAGACGTACAACTAACCTTTTCTATGTAAAGTTAAATCTAACTTCATCCAATCAAACATTATGCCTAAAACCACTGTAAAAACGACAGCTCAAATAATACATATGTTTTAACAGAACAATTAATGCAAGCACTTTTATAAAATTGTAAGGTTCACACCTTAACCCCCCCCCATCCCCAAAATAGGCCCCAATGACTTTCACTGTAAGTGCCTTACCATAATCTTGATTCTTGCTGTTTTTAAAGAAAACAAGGGACAAGTTGAGTTATTTGGGTGATAATCAATATTATGCCACAAATGCTGTTACTAAACTTAACTAAAACTGGATTGTTCCTTTACGGTTGCTATGATCTGAATTTTCTTAGAGGATATAGCTGACCATGATAACTATTTATAGTTTGAATACTCTTTGTTCATGACTGTGATGTGGGGACTTACCTCAGATGGGGGCTGCTGGGAAGTGATGAAGTAGATCAGAAACAGTCTCATCTTATCTTCTGCTGTTCCAGCTACCAATAAGAACAACATTTATACACTCATTATGCAAATGCATACAGTTAATTTCATTTCCGGAACAACAAGAGTTTTTCAGTGTCTGTGTGTTTTTGTCCTCACTATTGCTGAAACATGACAAAAAAAAATCACACATTGCACTCATCATAACAAGAAAGCACTGTAACACTTGAAAAACAACTGATCATTATCATTATAGTTAGTGGCCATTCCTGTGTACTCATAAGAAACCCATGAACCTACAAAGGACCCTGTGGAGATCAAGAAACTGTGTCCTCTTGAAACCTCACAATGCTGGCAGGAGAGAAAACAAATCTCATCCTGTGGTAGCATCACAGAGAGTCTTTAAAGCAGACCGCTTTCCCCTTGGGATGTGATGTATATCAGGCCACTAAGCTGAAAAAAATGACTGGATGAGGACGCAGGGTGGGATAGGCTCTCATTAGGGGAATGTGGTATGAGTTACTCATTCAATTAGTTTCGTTGATCTCTCAGGATGGGGCTGTTCTTGGTAAAACAAAGTTTGTGACAGTAAGGCAGTATGCCATGCTTTGAGGGATATAGTGGTGTTTGGATAACAGTCAAGCTCAAAAGAGCAGCTGATGAGTCAAGGCTTATTAAAGCAATAAGCCACTTGAAGCCAAGTGTTATAGAGATTTTACCACAATTATGGAGTGTTGTCAGACAGACTGTCTAGATTGTCATGGTTGCCAAGCCATAAATAAATCAAAGATCCTATTATTATCATCGTCATTAATATTATTACTATTACCTAGCATTATTATTGGTTTGTAGCAACTTATGCTGGTAGCATAAAATTTAAATGATCTGCCAAGGATGCACATATTTTGCTATTTTATAATTGCTTCGAACGGAGCTCATCCAATCAGATGTTGGAGTACCACCAGGTTATTTATTTGCATGGCACTTCACATTTATTATTATTATTATTTTATTTTTTTAATATGTGGGGTTTTCTTCAGGGAATTGAATAAAAGATAAAATGGACTCTAATCTAGGGCTGCACGATTTTCTGATAAAAATTGCAATTGAAAAAAAAAAAACGCCAAAGTTTACTGTGCTTGTTTGTAGGGCTGCACATTTTGGTCAAAAATGCAGTGATTACAAATATAAAATATCACTATAAAATAATAATAGAAATAAAGATTATTATTATTACTATATAACATTTAAAACAAAATTCTATTACAATATCTCACCATAAAATACAGTAATAAAATTTAATATAAAAAAAATTATAATAAAAACTATAATTCCAATACTGATAACACTGAATTTCTTTATTTTTTCCATTTTCCAATGATCAAACCATCATGCTTTTATTTTAGCAGGAAGCACTTAAAGCTTCTCAGTTTATAAGTCCTTTTTATTACAAGTTTGGGAAGATAACTGGTGCATTGTTGAATTCCTTAATGCACATTAATAAGTTAACTCTCAACTGCATGAGAATACCCAGACAATAATAAAAAAAAGATGTGAAAATAATCCCTGACCTGGCCAATTAAGACAGGATTAAAATCAAGTATTAGTTTTGGTAATTACTGCATTACCACCTCCCCATATAAAAATAATCCTTTCTAAATAGGGTTTAGGGATGGAACTGATTACACTGATAGCCTTCAGTGCTTAAAGGAACACTACTATTTTTGAAAATTTTCCAAATCCCCTAGAGTTAAATAGTCGAGTGTTACTATTTTCGATTCCATTCAACTGATCTCTGGGTGTGGCGATAGCACTTTTAGCTTAGCTTAGATCATTGAATCTGATTAGACCATTAGCATCCCACTCAAAAATTACCAAAGAGTTTTTATATTTTTCCTACTTAAAACTTGACTCTTCTGTAGCTACATCGTGTACTAAGACCAACAGAAAATTAAAAGTTATAAAAAGCAATTTTCTAGGCCGATATGACTGGGAACCATACTCTCATATCGTAATAATCAAGGAACTTTGCTGCCGTATAATGGGTGCAGCAGGTGCAGTGATATTAAGCTGCGCCTGAAGTAATCACCAGCTAGTTTGTGTTGTTGCATCAATAGCGGAGTTGATGGGGACTATTTTCATGCATTGTGTAAAATCACTGCGCCTGCTGCACCCATGATAAGGCAGCAAAGTTTCCGTCGGGCTTAGTACACAATGTAACTACAGAAGAGTCAAGTTGTAAATAGGAAAAACATCGAAACTCTTTGTTCATTTTTGAGTGAGATGCTTACGGTCTAATCAGATTCAATGATCTATGCTAAGCTAAGCTAAGCTAAAAGTGCTACCGCCAGACCTGGAGATCGGCTGAATGGATTAAAAAACGGTAAAACTCAACTATTTTAACTCTAGGTGAGTTGGAAATGAGCCTATTTTCAAAAATAGTGGAGTGTTCCTTTAACACAAGAAAGACTCACCATCAGGATCACTGATAATGTCCAGCAGGGATTTATCAAGTGTGGACTTGCTCATGAGTTTCTCCTCATATTCGAAGTATACATCAAGCTTACGGCTCTAAAGACAGAAAGGCAAATTTAGAGGTAAAATATGCTGCTCAACCTAACAGAAACAATACAATGTGCAGAGAAAATGTAACCCAAGAGATGAAAAAGATTTTTCTCATGAAGCACTGACCTTGATGTGGTCCAAAACCGCTGTGGCAACATTGGTGTGGAGGTCAATCAGTCTCTTCTTTTCCAGGAGCTCAGGAAGAGAACTGTTTAGAGAGAAGAGCATGCTGTTATCCCACTCTATATGCACAGGGTCAGACAGGGGTACAGCGGTAGGCCTTTGTGAGTACAATGACTAATATGTAAAACAGCTCTCAAGCAATATGAGACAACTACTGGTTGAAATTAGATTACATCAGGATATTTTTCCTATACATCATGTAATAAAAACTGGAGAAATAAAAATTGTATATAAAAAAATCCTTAATTACTTATTTGTTACAAGGAACTTCTTACCTGACAGCTGAAGTAAGTTTGGCAGTGTTATCTGACAACATACTAATGGCTCCATCATCCTCCCCTTCTAAGCCCTTTGAGGAAAACCACATTTTTCTGTGTTAACCAGCATGCAACAGTTCCATCATATACAATTTTGCATCAGCCTTATTAACCTACCATGATACTCTTGAGGCGTTTAACCTCATCCTCTTGGGCTCGATATGTATCTAGTTCCTCCTGCACAGCTTCTGCAACCTCAGGAAATGGACTGAAATGGTGAACAAAAATTAATTCAATGCTTTCCATCCAGAAGTGGCTGAAATAAATGACAATAAGCTGTTGTAAATATATTAGTATAAACTGCTGGATACAGTCCTTAAAGCAGGAATGAAACGAAAACATTTTCCAAAACTGAACTGGTTATATTTTGCAAAAAATAAGCAATGACATAAAATAATATTAGCAAATGTTCTTAAATATTAACAAACACTGTGACAAATCATTTGACTAAAACAAGACAACTAGGGATGTCTTCCCATCAAACATTTGCATGCTTGAAAGTACAGTTGGTTAATTAATGTCCTTAAAGGGATAGTTCACACAAAAATGTACCATTTTGGTGCCCACTGACTTCTTTTGTGTTTCACAGAAAAAAGAAACACATCTGTTTGAAACAACACGAGGGTGAGTAAATTACTACAAAATGTTACTTTTTGGGTGAACTATTTGAAATTGTATTATACTAGGACAGAATAAGGTCTTTGGAAAGCAACATCAGATGTAATAATTTATATTAGACTTAAGAAAATAAATAAGATATATTAATTACACAGTCATTAGTTCAAAATAGTTCACATCAGAATACTAGAAGTATAAAAAAACCACAAACCTAAAAACATTTAAAAATGCACAGCAATGATCTCCATTTGAATACATTTGGAGTTTTACCAACAGTAGATGATTACCTTCCTTTGTGTTTTTGCCAAAATTTGTCAGCAGCAGTGAGATCATAGCTCTTCTTGTTTTTCTTTTTTGGCCGTGCTCCAGCTGGACTGGCCTCTGACCCTTGAGACTCCTCCACACTGACCCGGTTCAGGTGGAAGTCCTGATATAGGGGACATATGGGTTAGGCAAGGCAAAAGAACTGAATCACAACACAATACAACACCTAAAATAACATGCATGTCAGCTTTTACTAATACAGAATAAAATCCCTCAGAGTACTGCTGCCATACTGTCGAATTGAGATGATATTAAGGCAGAAGCAGTTTTGAGACGGTGGAAAAATACCCAAAGGATTAATGATCACTGGCACAAAAAGCAACCCAGCACGTACATTCCACATTTCATGAAACCCCTTTGTCATTCATATGATAACTGCGATAGCTTCATCTTTCCATATGCTGCGACTTGGAACTACTTTAGGGAATAAATTACATTAACACTAGTAGAAAAAAGGGAGAAATGAATTAATTGTGGGTCACACAAGTTTATTTTAGGTTCTGCTCACCAGTACATCATGAATGAGAGCCTGATACGTCCATGTGTGATGGAGAGGAGTCGCTAGATCCAGGTTACGATCGGCAAGAACAAACAGTGGCCTCTGAAAACTGTGGGAGTGATGAAGGGAAAGGAGGGATATTTTTATGGTCTGATACTAAAACCTTTCTCAACGTTCTAGACCTTTCTTAAAGTGTCCCAGTTAAGGACACTTGACTATCTATCTGTCTGTCTATCTATCTATCTATCTATCTATCTATCTATCTATCTATCTATCTATCTATCTATCTATCTATCTGTCTGTCTGTCTGTCTGTCTCGGCTACCTTCATCCATCTGGAGGTATTTGTTTTGGATTTAGGGGTTTACGATAATAATTTTAAGATTAAAGTATTATTGCTTACACAAGTATCCTCTATTAAAATCATTCATATGGAGGTGTGCAAGACTGTGAGTGTTTTTTTGCTCCACCTGAACTGGCCAGTGCCCGCGGTGTCTCCGGTGAACAGGCTGTTACGAGCGTCTCGCAGATTCTCTCTCAGTTTCTTGTCAAGTTTCTGAGAAAAAAAAAAACCAAGTTTAATTACCGTTATTATTATTCCATTAGAAATGAGTTGTACAATATGTATAAAATATATGAATCCAATAAACTGAGCAGCAGGTGTTAATTTTGTCTCATATTACAGTGAGAAATTCCTTTGCTGAAACTAATCATCTAAAACTCAACACTGAAAGCAAACCAAGGTTGGACCAAATCCCACATATGGAACAAAGAGGAATTTTATACCAGCAGACTATGAAACGTCCAAATGCACTGTAATGCAGAGATTAGTGTAGGGATTGAGGTGATAAACAAATGACCAAAGCCATTCTATAACACTCAATTCTAAAATTCATAAATTCGAAAAGAAGATAAAGTTGTCTCAGACTGGTCATAAAGAAAGTATCAGAGGAACATTAAAAAACAGAGCACTTAGTCTCTTACCACGGCTACCATTTCAGCAGCATTCCCTCTTGGACATCGGATTATTGGGACAGCACCTATGATAACAGGAAAGCTCACTGTACTGCCAATAGGAGGGTGCATTGAATATCTGCTCCCAAGCTACCAAGACACATGATTACATTTCAAAAACAACAATTCAGGCCTGATCACTGCACTTAATTTGAATTGTGAAGTTTCTGCCATATACAATTCTAGTAGTCATTTAGTAAGTAAACAGACCTAACTGAAATATCCAATGCATTATCTAAATATTTTTTTCCCTTTGAGCAATACACAAACAATGTTTGGAAGGTTCTGCCACCCAGTGGCTCTTTATGACAGTTGAGAGTTAAACTGTTGGTTGTAATGTGAGAATTAATATAAAAAAAAAACCTGCTCTTTAATTTGATTAAATATCAAGTCTTCGTCAATCTATAATTTTCACAGTAACTTCTTGTACCATTAAAGAATGTTGCCTTATTAGATTTTAAATGGATTAAAAAGCAGTGGAAATCTCCATATGAGGAATGGATTGTGTCTACTTACTGCGCAAGATTTCAGTAAGCAAGAAAAACTGAGTATTATCCATTTCTGTGCTAAAGAATCTTTAAAGGTGAATACTTTTTTTTTTATGTTAAATGCCAGCTTAATAAACAGACAACTATAAGTAAACCATTTGTTGTTTGATTCCCTTGAAGAGAGTAATCAAGATTGTGGCTCTGATGGAAATACCTGTTTGGGCAAACAATGGAAGACAGAGGGAGTGATTGAGAATCCTGGTTGGAATCACCAAACATTAATTCTGCTACTTCATTTGGTGCTGATAGTGGCATAGAAATAGTATTTTTCTTTTTTTTAAGTAATACTTTTATTCAGCGAGGATACAATAAATTGTCAAAATGGAAAGTAAAGACATTTATAGTCTTGCAAAAATGTATATTTTAAATAAATGCTGTTTTCAGCATTGAAAAAAAAAAGAAATGTTTCTTGAGCACTCAATCAGCCTACTATAATGATTTCTGAAGGAATAGGTGACACTGAAAAGTGGAGTAATGGCTGCTGAAAACTAGTTTGCCTTACAGGAAAAATTTGAAGTTTGAAATATATTGAAATTGCAATAATGTTTCATTATTAAAAATGTTTAAAAAAAATGTTTTACTGTATTTTTTATCAAATGAAAGCAGCCTTGGTGAGCATAATAGACTTTGAAAAAAACAGCAGTGTATATGCATGGAAGGATAAAAATTTACCAAGAGTGACAAAAAAGCAGAAGAGACTATCCACTATTGTGTCCATTATGCCATCCATGTCTGTGTCCATTATATCTGGTTTATTGATTGCTGAGGGCACAGAACAGTATTACCATTAATAACATTCAGATTACTAATGAAACAAACACGAAGTCAACACTTCAAGCCACTCTAGCAGCTTACCATGGTAGGAGATGTGTTCTTTGTTTTGATTACAGAGAATGAACATATCATCTTCAAGTGTGATGAAGTTCAAATATTGATCAAATACCTGAGGAGGAACAGAACAGTCTAATATTTGAACTGCATAATGAAAATGAGCAGTACGTTATTTGATTTCCTTCAGGAATTCACAGAGGACGTCTGTTCAGTAAAAAACAAGCTTTAATAAAAAAAAAAAGATTTTTAAATTAACACTAGCAAACTGAATCAAATTTACGACAAATGTTTTTGACTTACTTTGGTCACCAGGTTTACAGCATTAGCTGCTAGAGCAGCACTTGCTATGTCCTCCAGTTTGCTTCTAGAGATTGCGGATATGAAGTTCAAATAGTACGACTCATATAGTTGGTTTCGGAGATCCTGTAAAAGTGAAAATAACTTTTAGTTCTGAAATAGTGTGATCCTCACAGATTGTCCTGGAACGGGACTGACAAAAAGACTGACTCCATTATTCAGTGATCATATTTACTTGACATATCCTGTCAATGTTCTCCTCTGTGGGCATTACAAAGTAAATGGCAGGAACATCTGGAATGGGGTCGCGATCTGAGTGCAACAAGCTAGAGGAAACAAACAAAAAGTAACCGATCATTCAAATCAATCTAATCAAATACATTTATATATATATATATATATATATATATATATATATATATGTATATGAAAGAAATATATAAATAAATAAATAAAATCTTAGATGTCCTTACAGGTGCAGAGTGATGCCAATGTCCCGTAACTCTTTCACAGACAGCAGGGGAGATATGATGTCTTGGCCAAAGCGATCGTAAATAAGAACCTAACAAGAATAACAAAGGCAAATTATAACTATAAAAGCATCCCTGAGCCACATTTTAGAAAAGCAAGGGATACTGGAAGGGTAAACCAATAGGTGTGTGAGTACCCTTACCTTCCATACTGGCTCAGCTGTTGTGTTTTTCAAAGGAGGGGCATTGAAGTTTAGCATTCGCTTCAAAGCAGCTGAGGACAGAAACATCATAAAAATTTAATACATCAACATTTTTAATAACATCTATAACTACTTAAAATCATTTACTATCGCAAAGAGACTAATTTACTTGATTGTGTTTCAAAAGATTTGCGTGCACGCATACAAAATTGTATTTTAAATAAATAAATAAAATAATTAAAGCCTACATGCGATGACAGGATTTGACCAGTAAAACTATTTTTTTTTCCATATTTAAGATTATGTATTTGAAACACTATCCACACGCTATTCATTTTTAAAACAAATTATCTATTGCACATCCATAAAGACAAATTTGATATCTCACAGGAGCAAGTGCACAGCAAGTGTAAATAACCATTAACGGCAATGTCAGCTACAGAAAAAAATAAAAATAAGCTCAGCCTAAAACAGTATCCATATAACATAATGATCATCACTATTTTGTGTCACTAAATATTAAGCATAATAATTTACGTTAAGTCACTTTAGCTAGCATGTGAATTCATATCGTGGGTTCCTTATGACAGGTCTCTGGGATATTGACAGCCGTATATTTCTTATACGAGCTGGTTGGTTATATGTAGTCAAATCACAAGTGCTTCTTTATCTAGTCAAGCAGGATAATAGTCCATTCAACTGATGTTATCCAGCTGTTACATGAACACCGTTTGCATCCTCAGCGACACTGACAGGACTGTACAATTTCAACTGTTTATGTATTCGGTATTATTGCATGTATTTTAAATACAAATGTTTTAAAAACCGCGACTGAAATCACTAATATCAGTTATATTAACAGTATCGAGAGTTTCCATATAAATTCAAACGTATAAAGAAACCTGTCTGTTTCTCCCGGACGGAGGCCGCCATCTTTAATATTTATGCAGTGACGACTGTGAGGGTGACGTGGCAACGGCCAAGCGCTGTCTGCGTACAAGAACGCGCACGCTTACGTAGATGATCACAGAGACGTACAGAGATGATTGAGGTGCGCACGATCTATCTGGGGGTTTTGGTTTGGCCCTGTCAAATTTACAACGATTGATTCAAAGTTGCTGGATTGAACAAAAGTTTTTAATTATTTTTATGTCAGTGGTTTTCACTCAGGGGGCCAGGGCCTCTAGGCGTCCATAGTGAATTTCCAAAGGGGTTTTAAAATTATTTCAAGTTTAATTATATTTAAAATGTGTGATTTTTAGATCCATAGACATATATGGACTTTATGTATGACTATGAAAATGCATTGTAAAACTATTCATTATCATGTTTAATAATGATCCAATGAGTGAAATAATCATAACCACTTAAACTAATATATTGAAATCAGTTTTTCCAAAAAATTTATTTCATACAACAGTTGTGTCATACTTTTTACCACAACCAACAACTTAGCCCTAATAAAATTTCTTCAGACCATCTTTTTGATTGTTCAGTAGTATCAAAACTACTAGATCCGCAATCATTTAATAAATCAAGGGGGGGAACACTGAGGGTAACAGAAAAGTACAAAGTTTAATAAATTATGACAGATATAGAGACAGCAAACTACCATACACTCTTAAACTATGTCTGGAGAAATAAAACATTATACAAAAACAAAAGCATACCAGCTTCTGTATGTTTCTAACATGGGTCTCAGGCACAAAACGGTGAGATCATTCAACTCAGTGACTAATGATTCATATAGTGGCAGCAGTTAGACATTGTAGGGCAAAATTAAATAAATAATAATAATAATAATTGACAATTGCACCATCTTGTGGCTACCAAAAACATACAACCTGTTGTACAATAAAAATTAATCAAATAAAATCAATAAATTCCCATTACTGCTAAATACACATGCTGTTTGACAGAACACAAATCTACTCAATAGTATAAACTTTGGCCATGCTACTAGCTATAACCTATGCACTTCTGAACTGTGCACCTAAATTTACAAGAAAAACTCTTTTTTAATTAACAAAAAAAAAAAATCTCATCACAAATCTAAATTTGTGGAACACGTATTGCTTTGCAGCTGAAGACCTAATGGGGCTGTGCGGCTCAAAGCAAAGCTGTTAAAAGCTGTCTCTCTTTTCTGCTGAGGGATTCTAACTTACTGATAATTAACAGTGGGGACTTAGCAACACCTGGGTTAATGATAAAGTGAGGAGCAATCTATGATCAATTAATGTTAACGTGAGTTAGGTTAGAAAAAACTGTTATAGAGCATTGTAGATAATTAGGTAAATCTACACTGTAAACGTACGGAAATATCTAGAAAGGAGAATTTTTTTTTTTTTTTTAAATGTCCTGCGTAACTGAGAACTGACACACTGTGTAATCCAAGTGTTTCTTGAAGAGCTCATATGAGGGTAGTATTGGCAGAATGAGATGATTGGCATCATAGTAGCTCTGAGGAAAGGCACACGAGGGGTCCGATGAGCTGAAGAATGAAATAGAGGGGGTGGGATGGAATCCAATGGATGGAACCAAATCTGTAGCAGTGGCAAATGTTAGGAGGTCCTTGAGTGATGCTGCACACCGACCCTCTAAAACACAAGGCAAAGGTTAAGATCATGCAAATAACAGCTTGTTTTCCAACACATCTTAATGTCATATTTGATTATTAGAAATATGCACAAGAATCTAAATACTTCCAACACACAATATGAATTCTGCAGCGAACGTACCGTCACACTCATGCAGATACTTTTTCCAAAAGTTTAATGTTGTGTGCTCTTTTTCTTGTTGGTCTTTTTCTTCTGAAAACTGGACTGTAAAGAGCTCCATGACTGATTCAGCTGTGAGCTTTTCCACAGGCCCACAGAAGACTGAATGGAAAGCCTCTATACACATCTGAACCTGCTCAAACAGTCCTAGTGTCCTCAAACCTTCACGAAACCTGAGAAAGGCAATATGAACTTGAATGAGCAAGTGAGAAAAAAAAACATTAAACTTATCTGCTGTATACACTACTATTCAAAAGTTTTCTTAGTAAGATTTTTTTTCTTTAAATTGATCATAAGTGACAGTAAAGGCTTTTACATTGTTACAAAAAATTATATTTCAGATAAACTGTTCTTTTGAACCTTTCTATTCAACAAAGAATACTGAAAAAAATGCATCACGTTTCAGCAAAAAAGACTGAAGACTGACACTGAAGACTGGTATAATGCTTTGCCAGCATAGGGATAGATAACCAACCTCTGCAGAGGCAGCTGTAGTCTGATGATCAGGTAGAAATTTAGTACATCCTCCACCAACATGTCCTTCTCTGAGAGTTTGCTGATCTTTCGCCAGCAACCTGCTGCTTCCAAATACTGTGACGCTGACTGCATTGCGCGTCTCAACTCCTTCACAGAGTTTGCCTCTGCAATCTAAAAGTGCACATAGAGTTTAACAGGTTCACTATAATCACGTGTCTCAGTGCAACAGCAGTATTAAAGTACAGTGTACGAAAAACAAAACTCACCTGTCTGATTTTGTGTGCTAAAGCAGTGTCTCCAAGGTCTTGTAATGTAGGTCTGTAGTTTGTGGGGTAGTTAAACAGACTATGGTACAGTGCTGGAGAGAAGAAGCCCAAAGGGGGACCTCCGTGAACCAAAGAGAGGGCCAACAGACTGCCGACTTCAAAGTAGAGATCATCCCTGAGAGCTGTTCACATACAACAACAACTGTTAATTTTGAAGGGCACCTAAGTTGTCAGCAGTGAGAGGTACTGTACAAGTCAGGAATAGTTAAAAATTTTTATAAGAAAAGTAAATCAAAAAAAAAAAAAAAAAGAGTCTTACCTTTTGAGTTCAGAGCCAGGTTTTTAGTTCCATCAGGTCCCTCAAAGATTTCTGACATCAACAGTTTCGAAACAAGCCGTCTGAGGAAGCGACGCTGATTTCTAATGTTGTTGTTGTTTAGTTTGTCTTTGGAGAATTTCACAGAAAGTGTGCAGCAGGGATTAAAGTCACTTTGCCGCAGAACCCACAGAGCTGCTTCCAACACCCCAACATCATCATCATCTTCTTCCACTAGCACATCTGTGAACTGCTGCTGTGATATCTGACAGGCCAGATCCATTAAGACCTCTGCAGAAGTGGCTGGCACACACTCCCTAGAATACAACGATAGAACTACTACTACACCAAAATACAGCAAAAATAAATAAATAACAATAAATTATTATATGATGATAAAATGTTATAATAATAATGTAGTTCATATAACAACGATTATCAAATAATTCAATTTAATAAATTCAATTAGATAAATAATAATTATCATGATTAATAAATAATAATAGATTTCATCACAGAGCACTTCCAAAAGTTTAAGGACGCATTACAATCAGAACACAGCTTCTATGGTATAATGGTCCAGAGGCATTAAGTTGAAATAATCAAGAACATTTCCTATTCATATCAGATGCAATTGATTAGGAAAATACCTTTTACTGATGAGTGAAGAGTGAAGGTCAGAGATATTTCTAAACAGCCGCTTCCTCTCTTGCCTTATAGTCAGTGGTGTTTCAACATAGTTTGGCAATGACACTGGGGGAGAAAAACAATCCATGCCTGTAACTTTGGAATAACTCTACACAAGCACATTTTAAACAGAAGTTCAGATAGCTCACTTTTTCCCTCAACAGCAGCTTTACAGTCAGCACAGATCCAGTCGCTTTCGTAAAGCTTAAGGTTGGAACATTTTCGATGAGTTCCCCTAGATCCACACAACATGCAACGAACAATTTCAAAATACCTGTAAAGCAAAGGCATTTCTCATTTTAACAATAGTCGGAATCCTTTTCAGAAACAAACCGATTGAAATTTCATGATTTCAGAATGGCTAAATAAAATGCTCTGATTACCCTGACTGTGAGCTGTATTTGCGACCTTTTTGACTGCGACACTTCACAGCATCACAGTGCTGGTACACTTGCAATAAATCTCCATATGCATTTTCCTCTAGTTCCCATGCTGCATCCCTGAAAAATATACAATATGTTAAAGGAATAGGTCACCCATAAAATAAAATTTGCTGAAAATTTACTAAACCTGAGGTCATCCGAGAAGTAGGCAGGTTTTTTTTTTTTCCATCTGAACAGATTTGAAATTTAGTATCACAGGACTACATTTTGGATGGCCTAAGGGCGAGTACATTTTCAGCAAAATAAATTTTTTATTGCAAAAAAATATATATTAAAAGGAAAATTTTAAAATGCATAAAATATATAAAATGTAAATAATTCCAGCAGTCTATGAAGGATACAAATCAAACACTAACCAATCAGAATATTTTACATTTAATCACTAGAATCAATATCAGAAAGAAAACACATTGGATTTACCGCTCTGGTATATATATTCCCATTCTGAGCATTTCCTGCTGAAACAGGTCCTTGTTATTACAGAGTGTGCATTTGAAGAAAAACATGGCAGCGCTGTGTGCATAATGCTGAAACATAAGAGAGTAAACTCAGGCTCAAATTTCAAATCCCATATTTTTGTATTTTATACTTTTTTTTTTATTCATATCATTCATCTAAATTTGTGGTTAATTACCTGTACACAGTTTCTGTGAAACCAGCTGCCATGACACGCAGGACACTTGAGGACATTGTAGGAGAGGACGGGTTCAATGGGCTCCAGACAGACGGAGCAAGAGAGGGGCAGACTGGGGCTAGAGACGCAAGACTGACTAGGTGCGTGCTTTTTACAGAAAGACCTGCAAATGATTGCCATCATCAATAACGAGATAAAATGAAATTACCAGAAAAAAAATAAATAAATAAACTTTTGAACACGTTCAAAAGTTTGGGATCATCATGATTAAAAAAAATAATAATAAAATTATACTTTTATTAAGCAAGGATGCATTAAATTAATCAAAAGTGACAGTAAAAGAAATTGATAACATTGAGATTTCTATTTCAAATAAAAGCTAATCTTTTCAACTTTCTATTGATCAAAAAATCTAGCATGGTTTCCACAATATTTAGCAGTACAACGGTTTTCAACATAATAATATGAAATGTTACTTGAGCACCAAATAAAATAAAAAACCTACCCCAAACTTTTACATTTTATATTTCCATCTCGTCTTCCAAAGACAACCATCACATTTTGCATATCAGAAGAGACACTTACGGAAACAAGTCTGTGAACTGGAAAATAAACTCCTGCTCTATCCCACAGGGCATGTGGACCATTTGCCGACATCTTTTGATGGAGCACCCCACCGAAGCACCAAACTTTCTGCAGTACATGCACCTCTGCAAGTCAAAAAGTAATAGCTGTAGTCTCAGAAACATTTCTACAGCGTTAAACAGAACATGCCAAGGGTCAAATGTGTACTGTACTTACCAGCCTCAAAGATCTGCGGATCTCCTTTTTTATGTCATCCACAAGA
Source organism: Carassius carassius (assembly GCF_963082965.1). Lineage (NCBI taxonomy): Eukaryota > Metazoa > Chordata > Actinopteri > Cypriniformes > Cyprinidae > Carassius > Carassius carassius. Next base: position 13,628,373 of record NC_081785.1, read on the forward strand.
AAACCATGAACGTCTTCATCTTCCTCCCCTCTCTGACATATTCCACTGGACATCAGCTGTAAAATTAGTGTGAAGATTAACTGACTTGTACCTTTATGCTTGAGTTATTATTTTGGTGACACTTTTACGATGTACAAAATAATTTAGAATAAAGCTGTTAACTAGATTTAGAAGCTGAAAGCTTTCAATTTTGAAAACAGCCATGCAAAAAAAAAAACAACAACAACAAAAAAAGACAATATCCAAGGTTTGATATTCTGCATTCCCATAAGAGATTCATGACTAGCAGAACATTTAGAAATAACCAGCTATATTTATAAATAATTTATATATATATATATAAATAATTTATAGAATATAATAATAAATATAATATTATTTATGCCTAAATGTTTATTTCTCTTGCCTTGCAACCTATTTGTGCTGTAGAACAGCTGGACATAATGTATGATCCATACATAGCATCATAAGATATCTTATATTTAAGGGTAACGTACAGTTTTACAACACTAGAAACTAGAAAGGGACTCCAAAATGAAATTCATTTCACAAATATAGATCATCAAAGTCTGGCTCACCAAACAGAAATAGTGGACTGTCAGTTTGTGCTGTTGGAGGGTGATCTTCTCTCCATACTTATCTGGAATGTTGTCACATCTCTTACAAAGACTACAGACTAAAGGACAGACATAGATATGTGATTCATTTGACAATATTGTGTTAAAAATGGTGCATATCTGATTATTGGTATTATCGCGACGGAGAAATTCGTCGCTACATAAACCTGTAGGAAAAGCAACTTACTTAGGTCTTTGTCGTCGTGAATCTGTTTTATTTCGGTAGTCTCCTCTTTCATCGCTTTTATTATTGTGTATTACACAGCGAGCATGAAATAAAACCTAAATTTTACAATGGTGATTAAAAGAGCTCTAGCGGTCTGTTACAGGGCTTGGCAAGTTCAGTAACATTAACCACCATTGGACTCACTTTATTACGAGCTTTTTCTTGTCTTCTCTTTTTCGTAAGACAAAAGCACATAGTCCTTAGGTAACCGGGTTTTTTAATAAAAAGATATTAAACTGATATAAGTTATAATTTTATTATGAGAGTAAGAGTATAAATCGCATGAAAATTCAAAATTCCCTCTGCCAGGGAAAATCCGCCTCTGCTTGCTTTTGGTTGGTTGAATTCAAAACAAAACAGACATTTTCCTGTGGGAGTGGCTCTGGGGTCACGAAACACGCAATTTCCGTTTATTTTACAAAAGAAAGGTATACGAATTTTGACAAAATATAACGTTTGAAGTTTGATTTTGTGGAAATAAGCTGTATGAGGTAGAAGTCCCACACTGACAGTAAGTGATACTTTTACATTGTGTCGTTATATTTAATATTTCATACTAATTTTTAGAGCTACATCAAGGTACCCACAAGTTTTTATAATATTTATAAAAATAAATAAATACAGGAAAAAACATGCTGTATTATGTAACACATGATCTGTAAACATGAAATGCAACATTAGTGCTGCCTTAAATTTGGCAGGTGCCATGACAGTATATATTTAATTATTTTTATTATTGTTATAATTTGTATTTGACTGTTTAATAATGTAAAAAAAATCATATCATTTTACTTAATTTAATATTTTAATAAACTGTATATTTAGATGATGGGGTTATAATTTAAAGCATTAATTTTACATACTTATTTCTGCTATAATTTCCAAATGCATTTATTCTTTCACTGCAGAACTGACCAGTGTTTGTAAAAGCAAAGGCAGCATATTTTATGATTAATATGCTGCTTCAGCTGCAGTTTTTCACTGCCTTTGCAAAGTAAAGTTGACTTTATAGACCACTGTGCATAAACTGGCTTTTGGTTTAATTGGTGTAAAGCATTACATAGCACTTAGTGTACATTGATGTCTGTGCATTGATTAAATACTACTAAATAATCAATGGTTTGAAATAATAATAAAAATAATCTAAAAAAAGTATGTGAAAAGGCCATTGGATTTATCTACTCAGATTCCTAGATTTTATGATACATAGAAAGCTTCTGACAGTTACTTGTTACCTTTGAAAACAGCTTTGGAGATAAACTATCTGTTAAAGGATCACCTAATGTGAACTGCCTTCCTCTCCTGCATTAAACAACAATCTAACCTTCATAGGAGAAATTCTTACTTCAAACTCTAATACATTTGAGAGGTGAGAAAAGAACTGATGGTTTCACACAGTGCCTGCTTTCATTGAAAGGGTTAAACCTAAGAGTATGTGCCTAGTTGATTCTTCATTAGTATCACTAACCAGTAGGTGGTAGCAGATCAAAACAGTTCAGAGTGTTGAGAACTGCTTCCCTTCCTAAATCTGACACAGATCTTCATCTTATGATATTTGTACGCTAATTTTACTAGAACAAAGCATAGGTTTTAAAACCATCTTTTTAGTAAAGTGACCAAAGGGTTGAATATTAATTGCAGACATTTCCTTAAAGCTTTCCCCCTTTAATAGTGTGTGCCAATATGCTTACAATGTTTATTGATTTGTAACAATCAGCAATTAGTAATGAATTGTAATTACTTTTGCATTCATTTATGTATTAATTGTATATATATATATATATATATATATATATATATATATATATATATATATATATATATATAGGATGTTGTCTTATGTATTATAATGGAAAAGATTATGGCCACTGTAATAAGTACTGATTAATACATCTGAGATACTCCTCTACCACTTCAGCAAGTGCACACAAAATCTGCATTCAGTCACTAGATGCACCTGTAAACTAACATGTGCTGCCCTGGTTGGCAGTCACAAATTATTCAAAGACTTAATGGATTAAAACAAATAAGTGCTGTGCTGCAACCTGAGTAGATTCAAGAGACCCAGATCAAGGTCTTGACTTGCCTATTGTTTGACAACACTTGAGAGGAGGTCCTTGAATGCTCTTTTGACTTGAGATATAAGATTACAGGTCATGTTTTTCCTCCCTTCACTAAATTCCAGAGGGAGTCCAAACAGCTCCCTCAATTTTCGATGCAGCACCTCCCAGTGTCCAATGCTTCTCAGAGTTTGCATTATGCAAGCTAATTTAGCCAATTATGTACAGGTGTGATGCTAATTCTCCTCTCACATACTGAGCTCCCAACAGTAAAAATAGTATAATTATACAACTGTTTCCATGTTTTCCTTCCCAGCCACTGCAACAGCTTCTGTCTCACAAAAAACAGCGTTTCACTAAAGGCTATCTTGAAGAATCTGCCACGACTTTCTCTCTTTTCAACTCAACTGTTCATTGTTGTATTTTGTGAAGCAGGTGTGAGACTGTATCACACTCTGTGTGAAATGTAACATTGGATATTATAGCACAGGCACAAACTAACTTGGAGTCTACATAGCCTAAATTGCTCCATTTGTCAATTGAGAAAAACATGTTCTCTTGTTTTTCGCTGGCAGTTTTGCCAATTATGTCTGGAATGTCACAGACATAGTTTTGCTATTACATACACTCTTAAAAAAATAAAGGTTCATTTATGGTTCTATGAAGAACCATTAACAGCCATGGAACCTGTCCATTGCACAAAAGGTTCTTTGTAGTGGAAGAATACAAAAAGAGTTCTTTAGATTATTAAAATCTTATTCACTTTAAGAAAAAAATAAAAATAAATTAGGAACTGTTCACTAAAAAGGTATCCAATATGGTTTTTCCATGGCATCACTGCAAAAAACCCTTTGGAACCTCTTATTTTTAAGAGTGTAGAAACAGGAAAATGTGTAAATGGTAGTTCAATGAGTCTTCTAAATTCATAGTTACAGATGGGAGAGTTAACCAGAGCATACGAAAGTTAATCTCAAATGTTTCTTAGGAAGTGTAATGCATTCCTGATCCCACACTTTCACACACCACCTTCCTTCCTTTTTTTTTTTTTTTGATAGTGATAGAGCTTACACCGGGGACAGCAATCTTTTCATTATATTCTGTCACTTTTGAAACATTTAATCGACATGAGCACCAACCCTGATGAAGAGCTCTCTTCTCCAGACAAAAAGAAAAAAACTCGATATTATTATCAGGGTATGTATAAGAGCTGCAAACCAGTCCTTGAAATTGATGGCTGAGGAACACATTCCCCTGAAAGAAGTCAAATTAAATGATCATGGTCCCTAGTTAGCTGCCCTTTCAACATATTCGAATTTCTGTAGGGAATAGGATTGACTCTGACCCCACTCTAGAGGCCTCCTGGTGCACATGTGTAACAGCTTGTGATATCTCATCTCGAGTGGCTTGAAGAAATCGCTGTCTACACAGACCAAATAATTCTGTCTCTTTGACCTGTGGTTCATGGAAGTCTAATTATCAGCTTCAGCGCTAGGCTCGCTGGGGTCCCCGAGCTGCCTTAAAGGCCCTGGGCTGTCACCCTTTCCGTCTCCCCTCCCAAAATGAAAATTGAGTTGTCTGCAGAGTGATAAAATGTGTGTGCTAATCAGAAATGTGAAAAGATCCAGGACAAGAGTGGCACTATTTCTGTCTTTCTTCCCTTCTATCAGATTATCTAAAGTTTTACTAACATATATAATCACTTGAAAGCATTCTTTTGGAAAAGTGCACCATTTCATATCATAGATGCTCATTAGTCTTGTTAGCATGGAATTACTTAATGATTTTAGATGGTTTGTTTGCTTGAGAGTTAAAACATTTGCAGATTTATGCCATTTATCCATTAAAATAAAATAATAATTTGCATGTTTAATAAAGTCTGCATTATTGTTATTTCTCATTTATTGTGAGATAATATGGCACTCCATAAATGTAAACATTTTCTTAATATTAAGACACAAGAACAGAGGAAAGCAAAAATGTCAATGCGCGTGTATGTGAGAGAGATGGGTTGGGGGTCTCTCATTTTTCATCACCCTCAGGTCACAGGGTTCACTCTTGGGTGGAGCCTTTTCTTTCTGAGGCATGCTGGGGTATCAATAACTTAGTGTTTCACCACACAATCTTTTTTTAAACTGCTCTGAAAACAAACAGAAGCTGGACTGCCATCACCAGGACTGCAGCACCATGATTATCGACACAGGTAACACATTCACATGTTGTAATATTGTTGCATGCAAGAGCTGGATCTTTCTGTGAACATTATTCTGACGCCGGGTCTGAAAATGTCGAGCTGAAAAATGGTTTTATTTAAGAGCGTTTCAATTCAACCTTTGAACCTAGTGCGGATGATTGGGATGTTTACTTCCGTTCCCGTTTTTGCCAACTAACATAATTCAAGATCGACTTTTCCTGTTGCTCTTATGACTCCACAAACAAGAAAAATAACTTTTGAAATTGCATCTCTTAGTTTCACATTGCATTGGTTTGGCGAAATCTAATTTGAGAGAAAATGGCAACCCAGCTGTTCTTTTGATAGAGAATCACCAAAACATGGGTTGCATAGTCCATCCTCATCTCCACATCAATGAGCTTTTCTCTTGTCTGCAAGGCTATAATTAAAGCTCTGTGCTGTGCTAGAGCTAATTTATCCTCCTTCTCTGGCTCTGTGCTGAAATCAGGTAGCAGGGCATGATTGCAGTGGATGGGGTGTTGCGCTTTGTCCTTCGAGCTTGTGGAGCACATGTGGATAAGCTCCCATTAAATATACAAATTTATTATGCAAACAAAAGGGGTTAATTGTCCACATATTTGTATGCAGTGTGTAAATGAATTATACAGGGAAAATGTGTTTCATAGCAACCGTCTCTGGAAGGAAGGTCGGGTTGTTTTTTGTTGCTGCTATGAAGGTTACAGTGCACTATCAGAGTCATCAGAGAGAGACATCGGAACAATGACCAGTTCAAAATTGACATTTTACTGCAATATATATATATATATATATATATATATATATATATATATATATATATATATATATATATATATATATATATATATATATAAATTTAGGACTAAAGCAGGATGTAAAAATAAGAAAAGTAAAATTAATTCACTAGAGGTTTTTCATATGCAACAGAATCGCCATATAGAGGTTTAAGCAGCAGACCAGAGAAAGTGAGATCATTCATCTCCTCCATAATTAATTGCTTTATCTAGTCAATTAGGCATGCATGTTAGCACCTGCATGTTCCCTGAAGACAAAGGAGAGAATTATTTCCCAAAGTAATAGCAATAGCAATAGCTATTATCTGCAATAGCAGATAACTAATTTCAGCTTTAATTTGCTATAATTTGAGCTTTAATATTTTGTCAAAATGTTTAAATTATAAGATCAGATTAATTTTTAACAGCATGGAGTAGCCTATTGGTTCTGTGGATTTTTTTTATTTATATAAAAAAAAAATGGAGACAACAACAGGGCATTAGGATGCGCAAATGATATATATAATTAATAGAAATCCCAATCAGAAATCCATCACAATGTTTTTATGAAAGGCTCAACAGTAATTGTACTAATATGGGAGAACTGTCACTGCTACAACAAAAGACTGCTTTGTAAATGATCTTCCTGATTTGTCTCAATTCCTCAGCTCCTCCAGTACTTCAGAAAAACTTGATGTTGTAACAGAAACGATGGACTCCCTCTTTAGCACTTTAGACATGGTTGCTCCTTTACACTTAAAGAAATCAGTCAGACACTGTGGTATAAAGCAACATTTCTAGCATTTGTAAAACCAGATTTTTCTATCTGAAAGTTTTCCAACTAAGTTACGACTAATGCTCTCAATGTCAAATGCAGAAATGCTAATTCATGCGTTCATGACCTCGAGGTTAGATTATTGTATTGAATCTATTGAGTGGTTGCTCTGCGCGCTTAATAAGCAAACTCCAGCTGGTCCAAAATGCAGCAGCTCTGTCAACACTACACTGGCTCCCTATTAAACATTGTATACATTTTAAAATCTTGCTAATTACTTCTGAAGTCCTGAAAGGGTTAGCTCCTCAGCACTTGAGCCATCTCTTAACATATTTTGGTCCTTCACGTCTGCTGCGATCTCAAAACTGGCCATTTGGTAATATCAAAATCAACTGTGGGCAGCAGATCCTTTTTTCTATAGCGCCCAAACTCTGGAGCAATCTACCTAGCATTGCTGAGGAGGCAGACACTCTGTCTCTTTAACTTGGCATACACATAACACACAATAAACATAAACACTTTTTTATAATTCAAATCCATTAACTGAACTGAACTGGATGATGACATCACAATAGTAAATGAACTGACTTTAACTGAAAAACGGACTCTTTTCCATTTTCCTCCTGCATCATCAACACACTATTTTAGCCCCCAGCCCCTGAGAACATGACCATGTGCATGAATAACAGTTCAGGCCGAGCAAAGATCACCAAACTTTACAACAAAGCAGCAAAGCACAGCAGATGTAAGACACAAGTCAATCCATCGTTAAAGGGATTAGGCAATGTTGGTTAATACATATTTGAGTTCCTTTGGATTTCATGTGCATAAGTGATTGACTATGTAGCGTCTCTCTCCAACAGGGAATCAGGGATTTTGAGGATGTCAAGACCTGGATAAGCCGTACCATGAGGGAGTCACATGAAGATTTTTAGCAACAGTGAACCAGTCCCACTCCTCACACTGTCTATTTCTTCTGGGAGAGTCTGGAATATAGAACAGTGGCCCCAAAGGTCTTTGGACACACTTAAAACATATGATTTTTATTGCATCAGATACAAATTCTTATTACCATCTGGTCCCAGGGAGTATTTTTAAACAGTATTGTATAAACTCAAATTGTAATGTTTTGCTTGAAGTGTTGTAGTTTAGTTCTTCTTTAAAACAAGTGCCATTTAGTTTCATATGTTATTTGTCCATACTTGTTTGGGGCCATTGTACATCTCACAAAGGCCAGTGGGAAAAGTGGTCATGTTTAATGATTTTGTAGGAGTCGTCCTAGTGAAAGTCACAGACAGAGCAAGAGAATACGAATGAGAGAGATAAACACATCCACAAACATATCAATGTAAAATCAATGGCAGACTCAACACTTTATTTCAACCATTGTGATTAATCAGAAACACTCTGTTTTTTTTTTACACTCTAAACAATGTGTCTCTTACCTGATGGCTCTCTGAAGCTGTTAAGAAACTTTTTTACAGTTTTACAGCTTGACCCCTTAAGCCCTAATTTAACTTGATACTGGAATAGTGTATAAGTGTAAGCCGTAGAGTCTGCAGATAAATATTCCTTTAACCAGCACTGCTGTGGTATTCTTGATTTGTGATAGATAACTGTCAAAATGCATTGACAACCTTGTTTTTAAGGTTAGCATGTTCCAATTAGCCCTTTCTCTGTAATGATGGTTATATACTGTAGCATATGCCAAATACACGATTGTCAGTGTCAATGGATCATTTTCTGCAGATATTATAGACCTACATTGCTTTATATGCACATGGTTCTGTGCATATGACATGCTTTAGCTTAGGCTAAACAAGCTAAATGTGCTCCCACTCTAATTATGAGTAATAAATATATACATAATATAGATTTACTGTTTAAATATCAAATGCAGCTGATGCTGTTTTTATTAACCCTTGACAGAGAAGCAGTATGTGTATTTGTTTGTTGTCTGCTTCGAGAACATTGGTGTGACAGGTTGAAATGCAGTCCAGAAATATGTTGCCTAGAAACTAATAGAGTGAATAACCCAATATGTATGTGTTTGTCCTAGTATAGGTAACCATTGGCAACAGCAAAAATCTTTCATGTTAACCTGCACGTTCATTTTTTATTTATTTTTTAACAAGTATGAGAGTTTCAGTGTCATGGGATGACTTGACATTTCATGCATGAAACTATATAATGCACAAATGTTTTGGAATTTAATTAATTAATTTTATCCCATTTTTTTATTTTATTATTATAATTTTTTTTTGCTGTTTCGCAAACATAGCTGTTTCAGCAGGAACATATTTCTTGTATTTATTAATTAATTTATTTATCATGACACAAATTAATATGTGCTCATCATTTTTCCCCCACACAGTTACAAACATGGATTGTAAAGACTCAGTCAAACCCACTGCTGACATGTCTGAGGGGAGCTACATTTCTGTTCTGTGCTTGCATACTCGTAAATGCTCCATAAATATGGCCCAACATGGTTATCCATTATATATGGGGACTCGTTTTAAGACCATTCCCCCTGCACATGCACAGCTGGGGAGTGATGGGGGCGCACACTGCTGGGAGAGGTGGAGGTCATGTTAAGTTCGCTCCACTAGTCTGCGAGCACCACTCAGGATAATCAAGTTTTTGAAATAAGGTGCCTTGTGCTTACAGTATTACTTAATTACTTAATATCTTAATTTTTGAGCCCATCATTTTACACACACTACAGACCTCAAAAATATTTTTTCTCTTTTTTTGGTATAATTACATGTTCTTTTGATATCAGCCTAGTAACACAGTATAATCATCATTATTTGCTGAACTAAAGCAATTGTAGACATACATTATCTGAAGAAAAACAAAAAACAAAACAAAAGAAAAAAACAAAAACAGTACCTGTACCAGTGCCTATTTTGTTACTGGCACAGGACCCTCAAAGGATACTAATATGCACCCTTATATTACATTTTAACGTCAATCAACAGCATTTGTTTTGATCACTACCACATAATGTTAATTTACTACTACTACAAAAACCAAACAAAAAAATTATATATATATAGGTGTGTGTGTGTGTGTGTGTGTCTGTCTGTGTGTGTGTGTGTATATATATATATACATATATACAGTACAGACCAAAAGTTTGGACACACCTTCTCATTCAAAGAGTTTTCTTTATTTTCATGACTATGAAAATTGTAGAGTCACACTGAAGGCATCAAGGGCTATTTGACCCAAGAAGGAGAGTGATGGGGTGCTGCGCCAGATGACCTGGCCTCCACAGTCACCGGACCTGAACCCAATCGAGATGGTTTAGGGGTGAGCTGGACCGCAGACTGAAGGCAAAAGGGCCAACAAGAGTTCTCGGGGAACTCCTTCAAGACTGTTGGAAGACCATTCCAGGTGACTACCTCTTGAAGCTCATCAAGAGAATGCCAAGAGTGTGCAAAGCAGTAATCAAAGCAAAAGGTGGCTACTTTGAAGAACCTAGAATATGACATATTTTCAATTGTTTCACACTTTTTTGTTATGTATATAATTCCACATGTGTTAATTCGTAGTTTTGATGCCTTCAGTGTGAATCTACAATTTTCATAGTCATGAAAATAAAGAAAACTCTTTGAATGAGACGGTGTCCAAACTTTTGGTCTGTACTATATATATATCTATCTATATATATATATATACATTTGTTTAGCCCTTCCATCACAGCACATTCATGAAAACAAAGGGATGCGAGTAGTCTCCTGACCTCCGGATCAGTGCTTAAACCTCTTGGAACAGACACAACACAAGTGTTAAAAATGCCAGTTTGGTAAAAAATACCAACGCTGGATCAACAGTCTTCTAATGGGATTTGATCTTTCCTTTGCTCCTCACAGCCGTAGGTCATTCCCCTCATCGTGATGTATTTTAGGGTTTGTCTTCCATGCTGTTCAACTGAATTCCGCTACATTGTTAAAGATCTTTTGGGGGATTACAGAGACACATTTTTCATCATGTGGTTAAATTCACCTATAAAAACAACCGAAAATGACCCGCACTGTTAATGCAACATGACATGGGTGGCTTTGAGCCGTGGACTGGGCACAGACCCGATACGAACAGGGCAATTGTTTTCATGCTCTTTTAATGGTTTCACTCAAGCAACAGATTACAGTGCAGACATTTCCAACTTTGAGTGTTTCTGTCAACGGGAAGCATCTGTTCAGGGAAGCTTAATTACTTTAATGAAATAGAGTTTTAGTTGGGTTGTCAGGTGGTAGGGCTTGTGAGGGGCTCTAGATGAGGCCCTGGGGTCACTGGATACTGGATATGTCTTTTCCTTCATTCTGTTCCACTGTGACTAGTACAGATTGACTTCATATGTTTATAATGTATGTACAACTGTCTTAGAAGTTTCGCTACTTGATTTTTTTCTCTCAAAGAGTCATTTTCGTAGGTATGCAGGAGCTCCTCATTAATGCGCCTTCCATGACGGCCTCTGTCAAGATAGAGAGTCTTAGCATGGTAGGGGGGCCTGCAGGTGGATTAATTTGTTCTGCCAGGTTCCCCAGGCCCCATGCTAATAAAGGGAAGAATACGGATCAGAGCTCATGCCATGGAGAGCTGTCTAACTCCAATGATGCCCTGCTGGAAATCCTGCCTGGATTAACAAATGACTTCCCTACTTCAAGCCCTTATTAGGCAGTGTTGGTCTCCCCATGCCACGGGAGCAATCCAGGGTGAGCAGGTCGGTGAACAGTTTGGGCTGCAGGGTAATGAAGCATGGGTAAGCGAAGAGCGGCCCAGCTCCCAACAGCACACCTCCTTTCCTTGTCTGCTTTCCCAAATTGGATGTGTTTATAATACAACATGGTCCAGAGAACAAACACAGAATGTGGAGGGCATGGGGACATCTCTCCTCTTTTCTCTGCTCCATTGTTGATGCGTAGGTGTCTGTCAAACACGGTTTCCATCAGCGCAATCGTGAGGAGCTGTACGACTTACATCTGGCCAAGTGTGAAACTCAGTATCATCTGAGAGATCTACTGTTAAATCACGACTTTTATTTGTCGCCAAACCTTTGCTTGAAACCAAACACAATGTGACATTAGACAAGGCAGGTTTATTTATATAGCACATTTCATACACAATGGTAATTCAAAGTGCTTTACATAAAAGAGAAGAAGAAAAATCACAACAATAAAACAAGGAATTTAAAAACTTTGAAAATGATTTAAAATTGATTTACTGTAAAAGGTTTAAATTGAATTTAAAACAGTTAATAATAGAAAATGATTATACATAAAATATAGTTAAGTCAGTTCAGACATTGCATAGTGCTCATTCAATAAATGCACAGCTAAACAGATGAGTTTTGAGTTTGCATTTAAACTAATATTTTAGCACATATGATCTCTTCTGGAAGCTGTTTCCAACTGCGGTTGACATAATAACTAAAAGCAGACCCTTGTTTTGTGTGAACCCTTGGTATTTCTGACTCGATCCTAATGATCTGAGTGGTCTGTTAGGCTTATATTCAGTGAACATATCTGCTATGTATTTTGTTCCTAGGCCATTTAGTGATTTATAAATGAGTAAAAGTACTTTAAAATCAATCCTAAATAGATTCTTATACATACAGTATACAGCATATACAGGCTAAACAAGAGCGGTGCAAAAATTGAGCTTTGTGGAACTTCGCATGTCATGGCCGTCCACTTAGACTAATGCTCTCTCATACTCACATAATAACCTCTCCCTTCTAAGTATGACCTGAACCATTTGAGTACCATCCCAGAAAGCCTGACCCAGTTTTCCAGTCTCTCTAATAGAATGTTATGATCGACAGTGTCAAACGCAGCACTGAGATCTAGTAATGCCAGCACTGATATTTTGCCAGATATCATTTATTATCTTAATGAGCACTGTCTCTGTGCTGTGGTGTGATTGGAAACCAGATTGAAAATTGTCCAGGTATCCATTTAAGTATTTGTTCAGCTGATTAAAGACTACCTTTTCAATAATATTGTCTATAAAAGGAAGATTTCATATTGGTCTATAATTGCTCAGAATGGTGTTATCAATATTGCTCTTTTTCAAGAGGTTTAACAACTACAGTTTTCAGGGAGTTTGGAAAAGTCCCAGAAAGAAGTGAGGCATTTACCACTTCTAAGAGGTCTGCTTCTAAACAGTTTAGCACCCTTTTGAAAAATATGTGGGAAGTGTGTCAAGATAGCAGGTTGACGAGTTAAGGTGCTGTACTATTTCTTCCAGAATTTAGCTAACTTCTTCTTGATATTGCAGTTTGATATCATGTTAAATAGTTTAGATATTCTACTCAAACATTGCATTTTAGAGACATACAGTATTTAGTAAAATAATGAAAGATTAGCTATTGGTTGAGTGAAGAATTTAAGCTTTTGATGGCAAGGTTTATTCAGGTTGTAAAATGTCATTGTGGCTTTTTTCAAAATAATTTAAATTAACAATTCATTATACTGTAAAAATATATATATATTTGTAAACTTTTTTAGGAAATAATATGTACACTGATATGTATTCAAGGTGTAAAGGAAATATGATATTTATTTTTATTTGGTTTCACAACCATATGAAATCAACATAAGCACAGAGAGAATTATATGTCATTGATCCAGGGCCAATGTGTAACAGGCCTCTTATTTTCAGCTGTAATTTAAAAGTTTTCACTTGTCCTGGTTTTAGTCTAAACAGCATGTTTTCAAGGGTGTTTTCAGCATGCACATGAGGGGTTTTCAAACTGAAGGGCTACAAGGGAGTGCTAGGGGATCCATGGAAAAGTTCAGAGAAAATAGTGTAAAATTGAATAAATAAGAAATAAAAAAATTAGAATGAATTAGTTTGATTAAATATATTAAAAATGACATATAAAAAAATATATTTAAAAAAAATATAATTTTTTTTTTACAATGAGTAGAAAAACAACAGAATAATGTAACTAATCTAACTAAATATTTTCCAAATAATATTTATATTATAACTTTTTATTCACTATAAAAAAAGCTATATTTAGATGGCTATAAAATTTTAGGATGGGGTATTTTAGGGACATTTGCATGTAAAAGTCTGAAATCTGGTGCTGTGGACAATATTTGTTATATTGGTATTATAAGGTTTTGAAACAGAGACAATCTTTCTGAAGAAGTTAGTTTCTACAGAAGTTCTGTAAATCTCAGGCCACAATTTAGTGATGGATCCTACAACTTCTCCATGTATATAAAATACCTCTGAATTTCACGTAATGGTTGGGCTAGCACAGTCAGTCAAAAGCCTCTTAACTGGGAAGGCAATTACAAAATATTACAGAAAAACTTAAATCCGGTCATGCTTTATTAAGTTATTCACCCTTGTCTAAATTGCCTGTAATTGATTCTGAAAAAAAAACAACAACAACAACATGTGATTCACTACATCTGATAGAGATTAAGGCCTCTATAAATAAGTATTTTCTAAATTTAAAAAATATGTGTTTATAGTTAAATTTTCCTGCAAGCTCTTAAGTACTTCTTCAAGAGTAATAAGGAACATGTAAGAGACTCCTCCGTATATTTTTGTACACGCACCCTCGGGATCTGCTGTTTGTGTTGGATCATGGGAATGTGTTGATACAGTTAGTGTGGTAACAAGCAGACATCACCAAGCTGACATTTTGTGTACCAGGGGTGTGGAAATACCTCCCTATCTCTCACTCATGCCAACCCTTGAGGGGGGAGTGAGCAGAGTAAGAGGCTGGCGGAAGGACAAGGTGTAAAGGGCTCCGCTCTCCCTGATCCAGGACCGTGCCGCTGGGGCTTAATGCAATCTATAAGCTCATCATCTTTTTAGTATCAGCGAACGAAATGTCTCTGATTGGTTTCTATGCTGAACATAGTGTACACACAAAGCACCGATGCTGTGTACACAAGACGGCCCAATCGCTGGGAGCTGTGTGCTGTCCTTGCTTTCACAGCACACTGTCGCTTTAATAAATAAAGCACTCGCTCCAGTTAGCTGCTCAGTGAGAGCCCCAGCAAAGCCACATTGCGTGCAAACCCGGCTCACTGCTCGAGCCATGGAGTGCTTGAGCCTAATTCAAGCTGACATGTTACAGTAAAAGTACTTTATAAAATCAATATTATATTCACAGCCTTTGACAACCTGGGACATCTAAGATAAAGGGGAAATAAGGCGTAGGGTAAATAGTCCTGCAGCTGTGTCACTCGCTGTAGGAGGAAGCCCGGAGAAGACACAGGGGACCGCAGGGAGAATTAGTGCAATGCTAGTCATGTTTTATACCAAGGTCTTGACATCAATGAAAACATTATAAAACGGCACGCAAACTCTGACGGAGAAAAAAAAAGAGAAGGAGCCAAACAGAGGCAGAGCTGGTGCAATGAAGGGCGAGTCGCCGCCTATTCAGAAGTGACGAAAAAGAGAGGGTGGGGATAAGGTATAGAAATGGATACTTAAGGAGAGAAATATTACTGCCCAGGGTGTTTGTCCTTTGGAAATCGATCTGTGTCTGTTCATATTTACTGGACAATTAAAAAGGTGGACACGATTGCAAAAAAACTGTGGCTTCTCAAGCATAAGAAATTAGCATCAGGGTTTTGGTAGGCCTTATTTGCATTGTGTATTTAACGGACATAAGAAATCCTTTGTAAAATGTATTTTCTAGATTTTGTCACATAAATTAAATAAGAAATCTAAGTTTGTGGTGGTATGGCTTTCCACTCCACTTCTAATGTTATTATATTATATCACAATATTATACAGTAATTATATTTATAAAATATTGACAAAATAGATATATTATTACTGATGTTATTATTATTGTATTAATATTACATAATATCGCCTGTTTTATAGATAAAAATAAATGTTAAAATAGATATATATATAATTTCTTAAATATAATATTAATATACTTTTACTATGTTATACCACAATATTATATAGTTATTCAATTCACATTTATAATACATTTATAAAATTACTTGTTATTATTATTATTATTATTATTAGAATATTACATATTATAGACTGATTTTAAAATATGATATAAAAAATTTATTGAGTAATATATATACATTTGTGTGTGTGTGTGTATGTGTTTATTTATTACTTTTTTTTTTAAACACAGCAACACGTACATTTCACTTTCAGATTAAATTAATTAGAATTATTGCCACCATTCAGTTATGATTGACAGGTCATTTCATGATTCCCCTCTCCAAGTGCTCTAAAGCTGCAGATTTCAGTGTTTGTGTAATATTTCCAGAGATAGCATTTATTTATTTATCCTTCTGGCTGGCATGTTGAGATACAGCATGGGAGGATTATACATGTGCTACTTCGGATAGAGTAATTTAGTATCCACAGAGGCAGGCACGCACACTGACAGTAGTGCAGCTGAATGACTGAGGCCAGGGGAGTTTAATAGGTCATCGTCGAGAGGAGATATGTTATGACATGGACGCAAGTTGTAAAAGGTCAGAGGAGAGGGAGTGCACCCCACCCACTGCTCCCCCCACTCAACAACCACTCCAAAAACCGGCAAAATCAACAGATACAGCTTGATTAACCCTTCACTTCATCATTATTTAATACATAGTCTTTGTTCAAAACATATGTTTTCAGCAAAAATTCTGATTTTTTTTTTAATTGGACGGGTTGGATGGATAATTGTTCAGAGTCAGAATGAGAAAATGGGATGCTTGTGTATTAGTTCACATCCTAATTTGCTTGAAAATGGATCTTAATTTCACACCTAGCTGCAAACCTAATGTGTCAGCTGTTTGAGTGACTTCAGGAAGTCAAGTCAAGTCAAGTCACCTTTATTTATATAGCGCTTTAAACAAAATACATTGCGTCAAAGCAACTGAACAACATTCATTAGGAAAACAGTGTCTCAATAATGCAGAATGATAGTTAAAGGCAGTTCATCATTGAATTCAGTGATGTCATCTCTGTTCAGTTAAATAGTGTCTGTGCATTTATTTGCAATCAAGTCAACGATATCGCTGTAGATGAAGTGACCCCAACTAAGCAAGCCAGAGGCGACAGCGGCAAGGAACCGAAACTCCATCGATGACAGAATGGAGAAAAAAACCTTGGGAGAAACCAGGCTCAGTTGGGGGGCCAGTTCTCCTCTGACCAGACGAAACCAGTAGTTAAATTCCAGGCTGCAGCAAAGTCAGATTGTGCAGAAGAATCATCTGTTTCTGTATCTGGGGCTCTAGTTGTCCTGGTCTCCGCTGTCTTTCAGGGCAGTAGAGGTCCTTTCTAGGTGCTGATCCACCATCTGGTCTGGATACGTACTGGATCCGGGTGACTGCAGTGACCCTCTGATCTGGATACAGACTGGATCTGGTGGCTACGGTGACCTCGGAATAAGAGAGA
The DNA here is from genome assembly GCF_963082965.1 of Carassius carassius. Lineage (NCBI taxonomy): Eukaryota > Metazoa > Chordata > Actinopteri > Cypriniformes > Cyprinidae > Carassius > Carassius carassius. The sequence goes on from NC_081785.1 coordinate 13,645,437, forward strand.
AACAGACAAATATTAGCGTAGATGCCATTCTTCTAATGATGTAGCAAGTACATAGGGTGTTATGTGAAGTGTTCCCGGTTCCGGTTTACCTAATTAATGCAGCCTAAAAATCCTTTAACGGATTTGGATATTAAAAGCATATTAGTATGTTATGTGTAAGCCAGGTTAAAGAGATGGGTAATATAGAAGCAATATTTTAAAATCTATACGATGTTTGATACGGAGCCAGTGCAGTGTTGACAGGACCGGGCTAATATGGTCATACTTCCTGGTTGTAGTAAGAACTCTTGCTGCTGCATTTTGGACTAGCTGTAGTTTGTTTACTAAGCGTGCAGAACAACCACCCAATAAAGCATTACAATAATCTAACCTTGAGGTCATAAATGCATGAATTAACATTTCTGCATTTGACATTGAGAGCGTTGGCCGTAATTTAGATATATTTTTGAGATGGAAAAATGCAGTTTTACAAATGCTAGAAACGTGGCTTTCTAAGGAAAGATTGCGATCAAATAGCACACCTAGGTTCCTAACTGATGACGAAGAATTGACAGAGCAACCATCAAGTCTAAGACAGTGTTCTAGGTTATTACAAGCAGAGTTTTTAGGTCCTATAATTAACACCTCTGTTTTTTCAGAATTTAGCAGTAAGAAATTACTCGTCATCCAGTTTTTTATATCGACTATGCATTCCATTAGTTTTTCAAATTGGTGTGTTTCACTGGGCCGTGAAGAAATATAGGGCTGAGTATCATCAGCATAACAGTGAAAGCTAACACCATGTTTCCTGATGATATCTCCCAAGGGTAACATATAAAGCGTGAAGAGTAGCGGCCCTAGTACTGAGCCTTGAGGTACTCCATACTGCACTTGTGATCGATATGATACATCTTCATTCACTGCTACGAACTGATGGCGGTCATATAAGTACAATTTAAACCATGCTAATGCACTTCCATTAATGCCAACAAAGTGTTCAAGTCTATGCAAAAGAATGTTGTGGTCAATAGTGTCAAACGCAGCACTAAGATCCAATAAAACTAATAGAGAAATACACCCATGATCAGATGATAAGAGTAGATCATTTGTAACTCTAAGGAGAGCAGTCTCAGTACTATGATACGGTCTAAATCCTGACTGGAAATCTTCACATATACCCTTTTTCTCTAAGAAGGAATATAATTGTGAGGATACCACCTTTTCTAGTATCTTGGACAGAAAAGGGAGATTCGAGATTGGTCTATAATTAACTAGTTCTTTGGGGTCAAGTTGTGGTTTTTTGATGAGAGGCTTAATAACAGCCAGTTTGAAGGTTTTGGGGACATATCATAATGACAATGAGGAATTAATAATAGTCAGAAGAGGATCTATGACTTCAGGAAGCACCTCTTTTAGGAGCTTAGATGGTATAGGGTCTAACATACATGTTGTTGGTTTAGACAATTTAACAAGTTTATACAATTTTTCCTCTCATAATGAGTCGAACTGTTCCTCAGGGGGTCTATAGTGCACTGTCTGATGCGATACTGTAGCTGACGGCTGAATGGTTGCAATTTTATCTCTAATAGTATCGATTTTAGAAGTAAAGTAGTTCATAAAGTCATTACTGCTGTGGTGTTTGGAAATGTCAACACTTGTTTTAGCCACTGTATTGAATAAATACCTGGGGTTATGTTTGTTTTCTTCTAAAAGAGAAGAAAAGTAATCGGATCTAGCAGTTTTTAATGCTTTTCTGTAGGATAGGTTACTTTCCCGCCAAGAAATACGAAATACCTCTAGTTTTGTTTTCCTCCAGCTGCGCTCCATTTTTCGGGCAGCTCTCTTTAGAGTGCGAGTATGCTCATTATACCATGGTGTCAAACTGTTTTCCTTAACCTTCCTTAAGCGTAGAGGTGCAACTGTATTTAAAGTGCTAGAAAAGAAAGAATCCATAGTTTCTGTTACATCATCAAGTTGTTCTGAGGTTTTGGATATGCTAAGGAATTTAGATACATCAGGAAGATAACTTAAAAAGCAGTCTTTTGTGGTAGAAGTGATGGTTCTTCCATACTTGTAACAAGAAGTAGAATTTACAATTTTGGCTATATGAAGTTTGCACAAAACTAAATAATGATCTGAGATATCATCACTTGGCTGCATAATTTCAACACTATCAACATCAATTCCATGTGAAAGTATTAAATCTAGAGTATGATTTCGACAATGAGTAGGTCCTGAAACGTGTTGTCTAACCCCAATAGAGTTCAGAATGTCTATAAATGCTGATCCTGATGCATCTTTTTCATTATCAACATGGATATTAAAATCACCAACAATTAAAACTTTATTTGCAGCCAGAACTAACTCGGAAGTAAAATCACCAAACTCTTTAATAAAGTCTGTATGGTGGCCTGTATACAGTAGCCAGAACAAACATAACAGGGGATTTATAATTAACATTTGTTTCTCTGGATAATGTTATATGAAGCACCATTACTTCAAACGAGTTATACTTGAAGCCTGCCCTCTGAGGAATCCTGAAAACGTTGTTATAAATTGAAGCAACACCTCCCCCTTTGCCTTTTAGACGCGGCTCATGTTTATAACAGTAATCTTGGGGGGTGCACTCATTTAAAATAATGTAATCATCAGGTTTAATCCAGGTTTCTGTCAAACAGAGCACATCCATATTATGATCAGTGATCATATTATTTACAAATGCTTTCCTATAATATTGCTATAGTAAATATACATCGGAAACAATTCACTCAATTTATTTTTATTTAGTGACTTTTTAATGAGATTATATTGTGGTATAATGCTCAATTTTATTAAAATAAATAATCTTTAGAATTCCGAAACCATAACTGTGTCTCAAATGACGCACTCCACTATGCACTAATACACTATGTATTAATGCATTATGTACTCAACATGTATGGATTATATTAGGTTATTTTGTCATTCATATATGGATTCTGATAGCCACTCCCCATTCACTACTTAACTAAAGCTTTGATAGTTGAGTGCACAAAGTTTTCCACACTTAGTTCGTTCAGTTATTTAAGTGCATTATTTGGGGAGCTAAAGTGCACTTTATTTTCAGAGTGAACAACGTACTCACACTATTTATACTACAAGACCTCACAGAATAGTGCGTAAGTACGCGATTTGGGGCACTCCTCAACTTTTCCTTTCGCTGATCTTCACACCACAGGATCAGACTTTTCTGAATGCATGAATGAACTGACCTGTAAATCAATGTACTTGTGTACACTGTGTGACAACACTAACAGAGAAATGGAGTAAAGTATGGCTGAGCAGAATTTCCCCAGAACTAGCTCTAATTTTAGCAAACTAACGTTGTCCACCTGAGGCAAATGTTCTATATAAAAAAAGTAGTTGGTAGTGGCATGATATAATGATCATATCAAATGGTAATCCATATGATACTTTGATATATAAAATGCAACTAAATTATCATATTCATAAACTATGGTATTCAAAGGTACTTAAAAGCCATGGTTTAGCCATTTACAACAATTTTTTTTGCTAGGGCTTTCGATAATCTACTCAACTGTTCGTTTTTTTGTTAAAGCAAATGCTACAATCTCATGAGAATACTTAATTATTTGGTGATTTCTTACGAAGTCATACAATGTTATTTGTAGAGATCTTTGTAGGAAAAAAAAACACTTTAGCATGATTATCTAACCCTAACTGTCAGTGGGGCGTAAGCTGATTGTATGAAAACATATTAATGAGATTGTAAAAATTAATATGCATTAGCCACTGATTCTGCAAAACTGCCATGTGAGTATTAAGTAAAAAAAATAAAGAATTATTATAATAATGTCCAATATTAATCATTATTATTTTAAAATAGGTAAATAGATAAATATGGTACTACGTACTCATTATTATAGGCCGGTCCTATGATGCAGCACTTCATATTATAATGTGACGTATGTAACAAAGTCCCTCTCACAAAGTTGATAAAGCTAAATTTATATATATATATATATATATATATATATATATATATATATATATATATATATATATATATATATATATATATATATATATATATATATAAATAACATATTCAAAAACATATGACCTGAAAACACACAAAAAAAGCTTATTTTATTTTCCCCAAATTAAATAATATCATATAGCTTTGGATTGACATGAGGGTTAGTAGATGATGACAGAATTTTCATTTTTAGGTGAACTGTCCCTTTAAGGCAGAATGTCTTTACTTAGTGAATCACTGCTCCCTCATGCCCATTGCATTCCACCTCTCAGCTTCCTACCATTTTCTATTATTAACAGCATTTTCTTGCTTTTTTCATAAATATATTTGTCTGGTATACATTGTGCATACAATTTTCAGCACAGTTGATACTGTGAATCTTTCTGCTTCAAATGGGACATTTCTTCCTCTTGACTTTACAGGTCTGAAGCCCATTTAAAGACACTTACTGATCTGGCACCAAACTCTACACCTAACATCCGTGGTTTTTGTGGCCCTTGTTAGCACAGGCACTCTCTGACTCCACCCCTTTCTGTGTAAATGTGTGTGTGTGTGTGATTATAGAGTGATAGACAGCTTGTTACCCTCAACCTGAGGCGGCGCCTCGTTAACACAACCCTTGGAATATGGACATAATGAAAGAACCTGGCAACACATCTCACTCACTCTATTAGCCTCTCAGTTTCCTCTCTGGGAAACTGCTCAGGGCCTCCTTTCAGAGTGGCCGCACAAAGGGCCCGATTCTTTAAACGCTAGACAGGCCCACGGACAGCTGGGTAGAAAATGTCACACGGTGCGTGGAATGCCCATTATCAGACACACTCATTTGTTCTCCAGGCCCTCCAAACCCTGTCAATCTCCACATCCCCCTTCCCATCAGCTACACACACAACCTGATACCGAATTGACAAATCGAGCCTTGCGTCTGTGACAGTATATAATAAACTCGGGAAAGGGGGAGCGGCGAGTCCATTCCGTTCTGCCCAATCTAATTGGTTTCGACATCAAAGATGTCAGTCAACGCTAGACTCCCCTTTTAGACAGTTTCTCTCACTCTCTCTCTTTCTCATTATGCCAATGGTCCGATTAAAAGAGCCGTCAGTTCCCTGCACTGAGGGATTTGGTGGAAGTCATAATTAGTGATTTCATTTGACAGTGCAGTTCTGTCTCCATTTAGTTTTTAACACCCCCAGGCCACATTTTTCACAAGGAGTTGTCTCAACTATATGGTGATCAGCATTGGTGCACCTGGTCTGAGATCCACGCGGTCACACTTTCGCTATTGTCTTTTGTACACTGTGTTCATAGATGGCCTCGCAGGGTGCACTTTGCTGAGGTTTTACCAACTAATCGACACTTCCATTCAAACTTGGTTAATAAAGATGCTGGCGATTGAGCGTGCTAAATATGCTATGCGAAATTCTAGATTATTACCATGTGAAGTTTCAGGGTTGTGCGCCACTCAGAATTGAACTGAGGATGCTTTTAAATCATTATTCCTGAATTTGAATTTGAGGAAGCAAACGTGCAAATTTGAATTTGGATGTAGAATGAAAATTAGTTAAATAAAACTGTATTGTGAATATAGTGATGATTATCAAGACAAAGATGTTGGCTTGACGAAGCTTTGAAAAACATACCTTAGAAACATACCTTAGAATCTCACAGTTACATCTAAAACTCTCCTCGCATTATGAGGAACTGGCAGTCAGACTGTAATCTTTTTACATCTGCTGTCACTTTCTAAGAGTCATGTGCTGTGAATAAATTGTCGTATCTTTTCCTGTGGGATTTAAATACTGCAATCCATCATATGATTCTGCCTATATTCTATATTTCTAATTTTTTCCCGTTTTTGTTCCAGGGTGAAAAGCAATAACAGATGTAGCTATACTGTGATTTATAGCTTATCTAACCTTACAGGGCTACGTCCCTGAAGTTAAGACTTAGGTCAGACCTGTTTGACATTTGGAGCTCCTCTAATGAGTTATTCTGTCTCAGAGCTTCACTACTCACTGTACCATACAAACTCCAGTTGATTGGCAGTTTGTGAATCTATGCGCAGCTTGTCTATCCTAGAAGCATCACCACCTGCTGTTGCATGACTGCTTAAGCTCCTGCCCCATACAATTTGACATTCAGAGTGACTTCAGAAAACATCAATAAATAAATAACCCAGACAAATAAATCCACTGAAATACTCATTTGAAGGCTCAATTAAATGCTTTGTGATTGTAATATGCTGTGGATGCATTTCAAATGTAAATTATGGTATTCTAACACATTTGGTTTTCCATCTTTTCCGTCTTCATTTAGACGCCGGTTCTACAGGCTCACAGCTGGACTTTTGTTTGCCACTGCACTCTCCGTTTTTTTATGTTGCCATTCAGACGATATTCATACGGCAGGTTGTGAGAAATCAACGTGTTAGGTCTTAAGTAGATGTGGCAGAGCTCAATGGCATAAGTCATCCAAACACTATTACATCTATTGGCTAAGTCAAGTTTCCTTCTCATGTTGGCACTGTCTGTGTGATTGGACATTAGACACTATCTGTTTCCTGACTTGTAATGTATTATATCCTATGAGAGGAGACATCCATTCTTCAGACCCTGATGTTTAATTCAGATTGTTGGCTTAAGCCACAGTACCTTATCATATGTGAATCCTATAAGAAGTTAGAGAAGAGACATGATTACAGTGTGGTGCTGGAAGACATTTTTGTACTTCATGTAGCTATAGCAGCTAGTGTTGTCTTTTAAAAAGAATTAGACTTAATACACTGCAAAAAAAAAATAGAAAATAGTTTTCATGTAAAAAAATAAAAAAAATAAAAAATAAAAAAAAAGCAAAATCACATATTAAGATATTAAGGTTTGTTTACATTGTATCTTGGGTATAAATGTATTTTAACTGGGAAAATCTACAAAAAATATCTGCAAATGGATTATATATTTTTTTTGATAATGTAAACTTTAAAAATAATAATAATAAAATTTTTCTTCCCTAAAAACATAATAATAATTATTGTATTGTTTATTTATTTATTTTTTACTGTAAAGCATGACAGAACACTTATTAATCAAATATTATTTTTGAAGTGAGGCAGGGGCACCTTTTATTACACATATTACACATGCATTTTATATCTATATATCTGTATCTATATCTATATTTATATCTATCTATCTATCGATCTATCGATCTATCTATCTATCTATCTATCTATCTATCTATCTATATATATATATGTAAAACATATTTGCATCTATGGAAGAGGATGTATGTTAAGATGTTTTAGAAGAGATAACTGGGCTAGATAAATGATATAGCTTGGCAATGCCTGACACCACGCTTTTCCATTTCAGGTGGAAATCACTGTTAAGGGCTGACCGGCCTTTGACACTTTCTATCACTCACAAGTGCTGTATTAAGTGCTGTAGTGACATGCGACAACAAAAATCCTTACAGCATCTATGTTTGCACCAATACTTTGGGGTCAACAGGCTTTCACATACAAAGACCATATTTACAAATACAGTGTGGATTACGACATGATGGCTGTGAACGTGAACTCCTTAGCTTAAACCAATGCACTCAATTAAGCATTTGTCATAAATTAGTGCACTTGAAAGATTTATGGATTATCTTGAAACAGGTTTATATGTAAGCTGATCACATGGAGTTAGCAGGTCATCGCTCATTATGATAATCCCTGATCATTTGTTTGAGTCAGACAGAAACAAACAGGTTCAACCAATCCCAACACTTAATTTCAGGCTAAATATAGGTCATGGGTCATCAGTATCTAATTGGATCCAGCACAGTGAACTATACAGAAAACCATAGGCAACTTTCCTGTAGGTAATACCTGATCATTAATCTCATTTTTTTTCCTATGAGGACAAATCCTATCACTACTGGGCATTTGCTTCTTTGAGGTGCCATGAATACTTTAGCCCCGTCCATTCATCTGGCACACCTCAGCCACGCAGTTTAATTTGACTTCTGGAAGGGATCCCAAGGGTGATTCACACGCACAAATGATTTTTCTACTTATAGGCATGCATATATCAGAGCGCTCACCTCTCATTCCTGGCACTTTCAGATATCTGCCCGTAAATTGTTGTCCTCTAAAGATTTTCACATGTGAATTGTTTTCAATCTATACATGCCCACGTGCGAATTTCTGTTCCCATTTGAATTTGCAGATATTGATTGTTCTTCGTCCATGGACTTGAGTGTGAACAGGAGATCGATAACAAGCTGTAAAAATCACATATCAAGCATTAAGTATAAAAGAGAGGTCCAGACATTTAGACAGAGGCTGAATTATTCTAAATGTGAAAGTTTGGACACCAGTACACAGCATTTGCATATGAAACATTTTAAACACCATTTCATTTCGTATTTATAATCAAGGACTTTAAATCTATCAGAATTACACATTTTCACTGTCCAAAAGAGCCAAGATCAGGTGTCAAATCAAAACATCTCTCTCTGAAATGGATACAAATAATGCAATGTTAGATACACAGCGCCCCCTAGCAGAGAGTGTGGAAGTAAATGTGGAAGGATATTCCCAAACACGCACAGCAGATTTACAGCATGTCTATCATAAGCAATCTTCAATAGGCCTATAACAAATGTGAGAATTTTAGCTATTTTAGCTAAAAAATATTATTATATTACAAAAAATAATGATGTGAAAAAGTACTTTATTCCAACACCTACATTTAATTTCTGCCTCAGTCTGCCTTTAGATGGCAGTGCTCCATAAAGTTTCATATGAAAGCCCCTTACCGAGAGTACAGTCTTAACTTTAGACTGTTTCTGCAGAAGAAACATAATTATACACATTCCTTTTGAAACCAGAGCTCTTGACACATTAATGTATCATCAAAATATTTTTCGCTCATTAATATGACTTGTTTGTGCTACTGCTTACTAATATCTTGTGTTGTTAACATGCCTATTAGAAAAGGCATTTGAATTAAATCAGATTTTACATAAGGCAAAACTCACTTATCAATTAGGCTGTGACTGCATAGGTGTTTTTCGACAAATAAACAACTTAACAAACACACCACTCTGACACGCAAGGCTGATTCAGAACAAACTCTCTTTTGAGGTGAACTTGGCGAAATTAGTGTGGCCCTCAAAGCAAGTCAGTATTACATTTTAACAGAGGTTTTGTATTATTATGTCACTGGAATGGCGACCTGGTGCCTTGAGGGCAATGTGAAAAAAAGAAGAAAAAAGACTCAAAGAAAGAGAAATTTGAAAATGCCGTGTGTGAGGAACTGTGAGGAAGAAGGAAGATGGGAATTGCTAATTTAAGCTTGATCAGGAAAGTATAGTCTTCACTGTAAACTTTTAGAGATATTTAAATCGTGCGACAACTATGATTCACACAGTTATTTTAAGGATGAATGGAAAATTAGTTTTGACAATTATTTTGGTACTTCATACAGGCTTACCACACAAGTTTATCTAAATCTTTATTTATAGATATTTGTAGACAAACAGTAAAGTTTGTAACTTTGGTTAATAAAAGTGGTCTATGAAAGTTGAAAATAGTTGTATATGTCTGTTTAGATTTGAGTTTTTGACAGTTGGAGTTCTTAAAGAGTTTCTCATTTGAACATTCAATCAATGTTAATGGGACTTTTGGAAATTTTGAGTCCTATCAGTTAGAAAATATAAACACTGTAAGAATAGACTAAATGTGTGACCCGAGTTTGGTGTTGCATTAAAGCTCTAAGAGTAGATTGTGTTTATAGTTTAAGTCACATAATAATAATAATAGTAATAACAAGGCTAAAGCTATATAGACCTTTTAGTGTATGTCAGAGCCATATAGAGTGTATGTCAAAGGTACCATCACCACAGCAACGTCACACAACGTCCTCAACTGCATGGTAACAGCATCTGCGAAGACGATCGCACACATATACACAACATCTATACGGTTGGTTTCTGTCGAGACGTGTTGTTGATCCTATCCTGTGTTGTTTGGCAGTGGCACATTTTACCGCATTGTTTGTCTCACTCATTGTCTTCATCACACTCACACTTGCTGCAGTGTGAGCGCGCAGTATTTGCAGATTTTAAACTGTTGTCTGAGTACGAAAACTAAGTGCGATTTGATGGACACTTGTTTGTCCACATTAGAAAACAACACTGCTTGTTTTCTATGATCTCCCACATCATTTTCTGAATGGCTGCCTGTATGTAGTTCATCCAAGACTAAGATTCAACTTCTGATGAAGATGCTTTAAAATGTAGTGGAAAAATTGATTTGAGGCACTGCCTATTTACAGCAGCATTTTTAGTGTGTATGATTGTGTATCTGCGCGTGTGTGCTGTGCTGGAACAGAATCCCACTGTGCTAAATGACCTGTGACTGAAGTCTTCCATGTCAACCCTATGATTCACACTGAGGCCCCACGTCACTGTGCACACACAAGCTCAAATGAAGGCGGCTTCCCACCAACGCCGAACCCGGGCCTATGAAAGCGCGTGCACGCACCACCTACGTACACACACAAACTGAGCACACGTCAGAAATATTTTGATTCTATGATGTAGCGCACAGGCATTTTCCTCAATGCATACAATTTGGTTTCCGCCCTAGAATTTTCAGGAAATAGTCCTGCGATGTGTTGATTAAAATAATTACTATTTTGGGTTTCACCTCCAGTGTTTTGTGTTATTGGTACAGAAAGTGAGGGTGGACTCCAAACAAACAAACAGCCAAAGTGTGTGTGTGTGTGTATGTGTGTGTGTGTATGGGGGGGGGGGGGGGGTGCTATCCGAGTTATCCGGCAGAAACAAGACATGTGACTGGTTAATTCTCACTGACACAATAAACCTGGATAAATGCACAATATCAGAAAAATCTTCATTCACATCAAAACTGAATAGTGTTGCCAAATTGGGCTTTATTAAGCTTCACACCACTTCTACATTAAACAGCAACATGTTTTTTTTCCACTCAGTTCTCTTTTTCACTCTCTCACCATCTGTTAAATCATGGGGGAAAAGTTGGGACTTAACAAGTTTCCACATGTTGCAGGTGAAAGTGGCACAATTTTTAATTATACCTGGACTCCACTAATTCCAAATACTTAATATAACAAATGGCAAATCAGCTCCTGGCTGTTCCCTGGATAATTGGGACTTGCTGTACTCAGAGTATCTTCAGCGTCTGCTACATTAATTAACGCTGCAATGCACCCTGCCACAATATGTTCTGTATTTGTTCAAATTGATTCCCCTGGTAGCGTCTGTGAAAGGTGGGAAAGCACAGGATGATGAGGCTCCAGCCTGAGCTTCATTAGTCAGGCTCACAACCCACTCGGCCTTTCACTGCTTCAATTGAACTCCTTGGCTAACATATATGTTTTAGCTGGATAGTATAGAGCAAGTTGTGCTTTCCCAACCAGATTAAGTGGCAGAGCTAAAGATGCCCAACCCATTCTCACTCCAAAGGCGTCAAAAACCGAAGCATGGTCAAGCGCCCCTAGCGTCACTTTTATGACGCCAAATGTGCCTCTCCGCGTCGCAGTTTCGACGCACTACAACCTTCATTGCTTTCAGTGGGAAACTTTTGGCGTCAGAAATTCGACGCGAGGACATGAGATGTTTATCGATATGAAATCACATTCAAGAAGTCTCATTCAGCACACATCGCGATACTTGCCATCAGTTTACAAGTGGCACAGGTTGGGTGAGTAATCGTAAATACACTCTTTTAATGCCTTTTATAAAATGTATTCTGTCTTCTTTATTAATCAGATTAGCGCTATATGTTTAATCGCTGTATTATATCGGTCATCCGCGGCTGTCTTTGAATTTCATTGCGTTTAAATAAATGAACACAGCTGCTAATTAGTGTGATTAAACTCTATTGGTCACGTGACGTGCCATAGACCTCCGATCCGTTTTATATTAATTTCAGGTTCAATGATGTAAGTTGTATTTGTAGTAAAATCATGGTAAACACGACACTTACAATAGTAATAAATGAAATTTGAAGTTAAAACACAGTAAACGGGACATTTACCATGTTTTTACCACAGTAACTCTAGTTTTACTATGGTATATTAATAATCAATTCAACAATACAATAATCACCAAACCAGCTATGTTTGTATCACTGTAATGTTAGTGTTTTTATGTGCTTTTATATGACAGATATCACAGTAATCATATGTTCTGTACCATGCTTTTAATACCTTTTAATGTAAATCCAAAAAAATAAAACAAATTCAAAATAAACAAATAATAAACAAAATTTATTTTTCCATCTTGCAGTTCATTCATATCAGTTTTTATCTAAATATTTTGCTCACAGATCATTATAAACATTCTGTATATAATTCAATTTTATTTTCTCTCCCCTTTTTTATTATTTTTATTTTTAGCTGAAAAGACGTAAAAGCAGTCAGTTTGTTTGTTTCTGGAGAGGTATTCCTTCAGAAATGGAGAAAACTGAAAGCTGCGGAGGCAGACATTTGCAGCAGTAATTCTGTGATAGTTTTACCCTTTTATCAATCATTCCTGCTGTTATAATTTGTACAGCATTTGTTGTTTCTTAAACTGTTGCACTGTCCAAATACCCACACTTGCCATCTTTGCACTTGACCACTTGATTACTTATTTGACGTCTTTCCGGTACTTGGCCTAGTGTTCGAGTGAAAATAAGTGTGTGTCGAACTTTTCATGACCTGATGACTGTGTTTCCCAATCCTGGTCCTGGAGAACCCCAGCACTGCACGGTTTTGGTGTCTCTCTTATCTGACAAACACACTTTTGAGGTCTTGGAGTCTTCACTGATGAGGTGATGAGCAGAGTACCCAAAAACTGTACTCAAGTAAAAGTAAAAGTACTTCTAGAAATATTTACTCAAGTAAAAGTAAAAGTACTAGTCTTGAATAGTAACTTGAGTAAGAGTAAAAGAGTATCGGATAAAAAAATCTACTCAGTACTAAGTAGTTAGTTACTAGTTACTTTGGGTCATATATACTGAGTCTATTTTTATTTAGATATATAGATAAAATGTATTTAATGTATGTGTGTGTGTATAAATGTATATATTTCATCAGCCTTTACTCCAATTTATGTAATTTATTATAAAACCTTGTCTGTTTACTTAAGTATCAGATATAGGTGTCATGCCATAACATATTTTTAATACGACTGACTTTATATTAAATGTGAATTTAACATTGAAAGTTAATGTGATATAAATATTGCTACTAATCTTTCATTGTTCAGAAAGAGAGCAAATAACATTTACATTATTAAAGATCATTTTCACTGACAGTCTAGATTTCAATCACTCTCAGAAACTCCCATTAAAATCACTGAAACTGTTAACACTGTGAAATCAATATCTTAATTAAAGATTCGTACACACACATCTGCACTTTGTTGTTTCTGACGAGAGAATTCGCCAGAAAGAGGTATTCAGTCAGTGAGCGAGTGAAGGAAGCACCGGCATTTTAGCGATGACTCATCGGAACACCTCTGATTGGCCAATGCTTTAATAAGCTCAAAAGAATCATGTGTGATTGGTTATAATGCGCAGTGCTGTAAAAACGCGTCTGTCTCTGGCTAAGCGCCAGCAAGCGATCGCAGATCTGAATTTAGCAGCCGATGATATGACTTGCTGAACGTACTCGCACCGGTGTTATTGTATTAAAATTAATAAAATCTTAATCGGCTATTTTTTGTCTTTTGGAAGCTGCATTCAACTTGACTCCCCTCTGTTATAAGCCACACGTACAACAAACTAATGTCACAGTGGTATTGTGTACTGTAATCGAATGTAGCCCAAGTTATTACCTGTTAAACAGTAGAGAGCACACGCGGTGATCATCTAATAAGAATCTCCATTGCAAGCAAATAATAGCCTTTGCAGATTTGCTTTCAATTCAGTGCAGATCCATAGCCACGTTTTCTACGCTGCTGATGTTCTTAAACGTTACAACTCTGAGTGAACCACTTCAGTCGCTCAGCGCGCGCGGCAGGGAACTGAACGACTCATTCAAACTGATTCATGAACCAATTCACTCGTTTGCCAATTGGTTTGATCAAGCCTTTGAACAGAATTGACTCAAAAGATTGAATCATTCGCGAATGGGCATTGCTCATTGCCCAGAGAAAAGTAGACGGCGCCTTTGGAATAAACTGAAGCATTTATAACATTTATTGCATTAAGATAAAGTAACGAGAGGAGCGACGCCCACAGTAACGAAGTAAAAGTACAGATTTTTCCCCAAAAATTTACTCGAGTAAGAGTATAAAGTACCCATCTTTAAATATACTCCGGAAAGTATTAGTTACCCCAAAAAATTACTCAAGTAAATGTAACGAAGTAAATGTAACTCGTTACTACCCACCTCTGGTGATGAGTTGAATCAGGTGTGTTTGATCAGGGAGACATCTCAAATGTGCAGTGTTGGGGTTCTCCAGGACCAGGATGGGGAGCCACTGCCTTATGGGACACACTTATGTGTTTACAGTGATTTTTAATATCTAATTATCAATTTTCACATACTGTACATTGGACAGCTTTCTGTGACCTCTTGTGAGATCTTGGCAAAAAGTCTGACGATTTATACCAAAACATGATGCATGATGGGATACACTAAGCATTGTATAGTGCTCCATAGCAGTATTGGAGTAATTGCACAGGAAGATGTTACCACCTGCTGGGCATTGCTGCCTGTCGCACCTCCTCCAGTGCCCATGGGTCAGCTGCAGGGTCATCAGCCAGAAACCACCATTCACCAAAGTTTCACTCGTTTAATTCTGGAACGTCTCCTGGTGGCGGAGCAGTAACAGGGACGTCTCCCTGTCACCCCCTGCAGCTGATCGCTGTTCTCCCTGCAGCTGTTGTCTGGGGTTAGGTGTTCTTCCCCCAACTCCTATCTTTCCTCCTCAGCCAGAGCCAAAAGCTACCTTTCTCTGCCTCCTCTGCCAGATCCTTTGTGGCCCTCCTTAGCCTCCCTCCGGTCACTCTTGCTTCCCTCAAGAGGCGTATGGTTGACAACCCAAGGAAACCTCGACATCCGACCTCCACTGGGTAGATGGTCGTCTTCCAGCCAGCCTCCCGGCACTCAGCAGCGAGTTCTGAGTACCTGGCCTTCTTCCGTTCGAAGGCGGCCTCGATTCCCTCCTCCAGTGGTACAGTGAGCTCAATGAGGTGTATCGATCTTGCCTTGGTTGACCACACCACTATGTCTGGCCGGAGAGATGTGGTGGTTATCTCCGTGGGGAACCGGAGCTGCCTGTCCAGGTCAACCCTCATGTTCCACTCCTGGTTGGGGGAGAAGGGCCTTGCTGTTTCTCTTGATCTGGTGCTTCTCCTTACCCCTCCTTCCGACACAAAGATGGTAGGGTCCTTTGCTGATGGTGGTTGTTTGCTACCCTGTCGACACTCTTCCACTCTTCCAGAGGCCTAGCTTTCTCAGGACCTGATCGTGGCGCCATCTGTAGCGTCCCTGTGAGAGAGTGATCTTGACAGCCTGACAAGATGTGCTGGAGACTTGCGTTGGGGGCATTGCAGAGTACACAGGATTCTTCATTCCCAAACCACTGGTGGAGGTTCTGAGGGCAGGGAAGCGTGTCATAGGTTGAACGAATGAGGAAGCTAAGTCTTGCCTGTGGGATCTTCCATACGTCTGACCAACTGATGTTCCGGTTCATGATTCCCTCCCAGGTTGTCCAGCTTCCTTGTTGACCCTGCGACACGGCCTTGATTTTGTAGCGATCTTCCTCCATCCTCGTCACCTCTGCTACCACCATCTTCTTCCTTTGCTTGCGATTGGCCTTGGACCAAAAGCATGGCGTCTCTCCCCATCCTAGCCCTGCTCTTCCTGCCTGAACTCTGCCCATGATCTTCCGGTGTTGTAGCCGACCGACAGCTTGATTGACCTCGGTTTGGGCATTCCACTTGCGGCCAGTAGGAACCTTGACATTTGCATTCCTTACTGACTCGTCTGTGGACTCCCTCAGCTCGAGAACCAACCTGGTCTTTTCTTGCATGTAGCCCAACTGTATGGACTGTAGTGGCAGCTGCAGCATGTTTTTTCCAAAGAGACCGGTTTCAGATAGGCACCGTGGCAACCCCAACCACTTTCGGATGAATGAGTTGGCTTTTCCATCCATCTTACTTACGGTTGATGAGGGAATCTCACTCATTTTCAGGGGCCACATTACCCTCCTGTAGAGTGTAAACTGGTAGCACCAGACCTTATACTTCCCAGGGAGTTGGCTTTGATCAATCCTTGCCAGTCCGTCAGAGAGCTGCTTCATGACGGTTTTCCCCATTTGTTTGTCAGATAGGTCTGCAGTGTACTGCCTCCCCAGGCTTTTGATGGGTTGCTCTGATAGGAGTGGGATTTTTTCCCCTCCAACGACGAAGATGGTATTGTCATTTCTGACTCCTCTTCTGAGGGACAAGCTCCGGGACTTGGAGGGCTTGATCTTCATTCTTGCCCATGATATCAATTCGTCCATCCTCTTCAGCAGTCTTGATGTGCATGCTGCTGTCTGAAGGAGGCTGGTGACATCATCCATGTAACTCCTCAGTGGAGGAAGCCTCTTACCAGTTGGGAGTTTGATCCCCCCAACCATTTGCCTTGGCCCGATGAGGATTATTTCAAAGGCTGCTAAAAACAGTATTGGAGAAATAGTACACCCCATCGCGATTCCTACTTTGAGCCGCTGCCACCCGGTGGTAAAGTCCTGGAGGGAGAAACACATCTGCAAGTTGCTAAAGTACTGAGCTACCAGGTTCTTGAGGCAGGTGGGCATGTGGAAAAATTCCATGGCATAGTTGACCTGCTGATGCGGGACAGATCCGTACGCATTGGCAAGGTCGAGCCAGATGACATGCAGGTCGGTCTTCTCCCGCTTGGCCTTCTGGATCTGGTCACAGATCATAGTGGAGTGCTCTACACATCCTGGGAAACCTGGAACTCCTGCTTTCTGGCAGCTGGTGTCAACATAGCCGTTCTCTATCAGATAGTTGGTCATCCTCCTGGCTAGCACTGAGAAGAAGATCTTTCTTTCTACATTCAGTAGTGCAATGTTTCGGAATTGGCTAATGTCTTTGGAGTTAGTTTCCTTAGGGATGAAGACTGCTAACGCTCTTTGCCACTCCGATGGAATGATTAGCTTTTTCCAGGCAGTTCTCATCAGATACCATAGCAGCTCTAGTACCTTGGGGCAGTTCTTATAGAGCTTGTAGGGGACCCCATTGGGCCCAGGTGCGGAAGAGGACCTTGGGGCATGATGTTGAACTCAACTGTTGGCTTTGCCGGCTGGTGTACGTATCCTGGAGTTCCTAAAGGGACGCTCCTTTGTGGATCACTGTACTGCTCTTTGACATGCTGTTCCAATTTCTCCCTGGTGGTTTCAAGCTTGCCGCTCTTCTTTTCCTCCAGTAGCTGTCTGGCATGCTTGAAGGCATCCTTGAAGAAATTGCCACGCTCTTTCTGCTTCCGCTGGCTGCACTTGCGGATGCGTTCAGCTCTGCGAAGCCCGGCTAGCCTTTTCCGGACCTCCTCCCACAGGACTTTCAGACCCTCTCTCTCTGCGTGGGTTGCCTTCCTCCAGTTCTTGCGGAGTTGCCGATGCCTTTGCACAAGTTGGAGGATTTCCCTTTCCCTCCTTCCCTTCTCTCTCCTGGCTGTCCTCTTTTGGGGACAATTTTGCCAAACCTGTCTTGACAAGTGGCACGTAATTAATAATATTTCCTTCCTTTCTGTCTTACAGGATTGTTTGCAGATAATGCTGTTCTTCTTTTTCAGGTCTACAATATCGAGCTCAACAGCTCTTTTAAGAGCAAACCCTCACAAACCTTCCTAAAAACTAAAAGAGCTATTACTGAGTCTCAGTGAATCTTGCCATGATCAGCTCTTCCCAGGTACCATATTTTCCGGACTATAAGTCACACTTTTTTTCATAGTTTGGCTGGTCCTGCGACTTATAGTCAGGTGCGGCTTATTTATCAAAATTAATTTGACATGAACCGAGAGAAATGAACCAAGCGAAACGAACCAATAGAAAACATTACCGTCTACAGCCGCGAGAGGGCGCTCTATGCTGCCAGAGATGCTGCTCAGTGCTCCTGTAGTCTACACTGAAGACATAGAGCGCCCTCTCGTGGCTGTAGTCGGTAATGTTTTCTCTTGGTTCTTGGTTCTAAATAAATGCGACTTATAGTCCAGTGCGACTTATATATGTTTTTTTCCTCATCATGACGTATTTTTGGACTGATGCGACTTATACTCAGGTGCGACTTATAGTCCGAAAAATACGGTACATTTGTTTAGAATATTTTTAAATCAACATTTACTCATCAAATGCTCTGGTCTGAATCTTATTTTAAATGAACTTAATTATATGTTTAATGAGCAATATTAATTGCACACAGAGTAAGTAGAGATTATCTTGTTTCACAGAAGATAAGGAAGACCAAGGAAATTATTTGCTCAGGATGAGGAATGAAGATGGCCATCTTGTGCTCAAACAAACAGAAGTCCTCTGGTATTTGTGTATTAAAGCAATGCTGCGTTATACAGCACTTTATGATGATCTCTCACAGAACCGTTCATGTCAGCCTTGATTTTTTTTTTATACTATTACAATTACAGCATGTTAGCAAAGTGTGACTGGACATTTTTAATCTTATGTTTTTAAAAACACACCACCTGTTTTTTAAAGCAGACAAGTATCATTAAATTTGTTTAGTTGATATAAACACCAATTGACATTATTTCATTGTTTTGTAAATGTTGTGTTATAAATTGTGAATTGATAGTTGATTGGTTTGAAGCAAGAACTTGCACTGCACAGACTAAAACACATTTGTGAGAGAAGTCAGGAACTCTGGAGAAAGATTCTAGAGGAAAAAAGACACATTTACTGCAACAATAGATGAATTCTAGAGGCAACAACTCTGTCTCTGAGTCTCTGAGAACTACACATGCTAATGGAGTCTCATGAGCAAGACCTTTGCCTCTGTAACTTTTTCTTAATTCTTGCAGTATTACATTTTTATTGCAGTATTTTAATTTGTACAGATGATCTCATCAGCCAAATGAGGGGTTTTGACCAAGGACTGAAAGAAAGGACTGAAAGAAGAGGATAGGGTAAATTGTCTTCAAGGAAAAAGCATCTCAAAAGGTCTTAAAGCAGCTTGAAGAATGGTAAGTGTACAGTACTACAAGGGTCATAGTTGCTCACCCTGCTAAAATCACGCAGAAAGCTGAGCTCTCTGTCCATTAAACAACTTCATCTGGATTGTTTGTTTTACTTTGACCAGGTCTGGGATGTTAGGACTGAGAGATCCTCTGGCTGAGAAAAAGCTACACCACATCAGTGCTGGATATCAACCACAAACTGTTTCCAGACACGAGAGAAGAAGACCATGATGGGGAGATGAAACCAGTTTAGATGTGATGATAAGGAATCATTATTTTCTGAAACAGTATCAAATGTCTTATATGTATCTCAGTTGACTGGATGGGATTGTGTGACTTTTAAGGACATTTCATCACTCATCTGTGTGAACTGATTAATATATGAGGTTGATGTATTTTTGATGATAAATAATTATTTTCCTTGAATCTTATTTGTCTTGATGCTACTTTATCAACTTTATAGTCTATGCTTCAATAAAATGAAAATTGTGAATATTGTGTTCTGAAGATTCTTGGTAAATACCTAATTTTACTAGGTAGGCTCATATGTGTTTATTTTAGACTTGGCAAAACTACATATTAATTATTGGGATTATTTTTTACTTAAGATATACACATTTTTGATCGGATTAATAACATCTGTGACATCAGTACACCAGAAAGTTATATTTTATATTTTAGTAACAAATATGGCAATTTTTTGTGAAATAAAGGGAGTTACGAGATTAATTATTTTGCATTACAAGATGGTGCCATGGGCTTTATTGTTACAAACATTTGAGGGATAACTGAGAATGTAGCAGGAATGATCAATGTGGATCTTGAACTGCATTAAAACCAAGAGCATGCACATTACTGATGTCCAGCACATGAGGAGCCAGATGATTGATTTTTGCTAATTAGTTGGATTTATATATATATTAGTAGTCTTAGCACTGCATGAATTTGTCCTTGTGTAATAGTGAAGTATCACAATGTGTATACAGTAAATTGTCCTTGATTACTGCTTTATAGTGGGGAATAGATAACGGCAAGTTGTTGCAGGTTCATCCATTATATTTATTGCCATTTACTTCAAAAATCAAGGAAATAATCTATCATTTTCATTATTAAATAATTTCTTTCTAATTTTTCCATGTTTCATCAGATGGCCTCACAATGTCCTGTCAAAAGGTATAATAGCTATGATGTAAGAATAGAAAACAGTGGACTGTGAAAACTGTCAGATATATATTGGGGTGGTGTTGGTGCAGTGGATAAGACACACGTCTTTGGTGTGAGAGACCCGGGTTCGAATCCACTGAGACACCAATGTGTCCCTGAGCAAGACACTTAACCCCTAGTTGCTCCAGAGGCGTGCGACCTCTGACATATATAGCAATTGTAAGTCGCTTTGGATAAAAGCGTCAGCTAAATGGATAAATGTAATGTAATGTAAAATGTATATAAATGTGACTCAGCTCAGTTTGTTGTCCATGATGAGGAGAACACATATATGTAGGTTTTACTGCCCTTCTACCCCCAGGGGCCCAGTAGCACCCCCCGGAAGAGCACAAAACTGTACATTTCAAATGGCTGTAAATCAGAGTCCAATTAAAATATCAAAAAGAAAATGGGCAGGATTATTACTTATGCTATGCTGATAAAATAATGTTGAGCTCATTTTTCAGAAATAAATGGAAAGCTGGCATAAAGGCATTTTAAATATTGCTCACTGTAAAATACCACATTTCAGCCTGCCTCTCAAATATATCATAGAGGTTTGCACAATGAACATATTTAGATATCCAGTTTTCCTTAAAATAAATAATTTATTTCGTTTCGTTAATAAAAAGTTTTAAACTACATTACCCACAAACCTCCGTCGTTCTATCTATGGAAAGGCAAAACAAGGCGCTGTTTTTTGTAGTTCATTGAAGTTATGCTTAGGGTTAGGATCTCGCTAAAGATGCAATTTTTCTCAACATAGCAACACTTCATTGTTGACTTAATATATTACTAATGTGATGATAGCAGCAAAACTACAGTGTTATCTGCTAACAATCCTGTAAGACAGAAAGGAAGGAAATATTATTAAATTACATGCAACTTGTACATTACACTGGGTTTTGTTTAGACCATAAAAGCAGCCTCTGTGAAGATGCTGTATAATTAAATGATAAATGCATCCATTATTAAAAGCAAGTAATTAATAGCAAGCTATAGTCATATGAATTCTTTTGATAGTGTCAGATGAGACAGTCCTGGGGCTTGTACAATATCATACAAGTGTTAAACTGAATTAAGACTGTGATATACGACTGTGTTTAGGGTTCATTTTTAAGACTTTGACCCTGTCCAGATACCCACACTTGCAGTCTTGGCCACTTGAGAGTGTGTGTACGTGACAGTGTGTGCACAAGACTGTTCTCAGTCTTAATAATGCCAAAGCACAGCATCCTTAACACACACTAAACCTCTCCAATACTGCTCCGGAGCACTATACAACGCTTAGTGTATCCCATCATGCATCATGTTTTGGTATAAATCGTCAGACTTTTTGCCGAGACCTCACAAGAGGTCACGGAAAGCTGTCCAATGTACAGTATGTGAAAATTGATAATTAGATATTAAAAATCTCTGTAAACACATAAGTGTGTCCCATAAGGCAGTGGCTCCCCATCCTGGTCCTGGAGAACCCCAACACTGCACATTTGAGATGTCTCCCTGATCAAACACACCTGATTCAACTCATCACCTCATCAGTGAAGACTCCAAGACCTCAAAAGTGTGTGTGTCAGATAAGAGAGACACCAAAACCGTGCAGTGTTGGGGTTCTCCCGGACCAGGATTGGGAAACACAGTCATCAGGTCATGAAAAGTTCGACACACACTTTTGGTCACTCGAACAATAGGCCAAATACAGGAAAGACGTCAAATAAGTAATCAAGTGGTCAAGTGCAAAGATGGCAAGTGTGGGTATTTGGACAGTGCAACAGTTTAAGAAACAACAAATGCTGTACAAATTATAACAGCAGGAATGATTGATAAAAGGGTAAAACTATCACAGAATTACTGCTGCAAATATCTGCCTCCGCAGCTTTCAGTTTTCTCCATTTCTGAAGGAATACCTCTCCAGAAACACCACTGGGCTGACTGCTTTTACGTCTTTTCAGCTTAAAATAAAAATAATAAAAAAGGGGAGAGAAAATAAAATTGAATTATATACAGAATGTTTATAATGATCTGTGAGCAAAATATTTAGATATAAATTGATATGAATGAACTGCAAGATGGAAAAATACATTTATTTTATTATTTGTTTATTTTTAATTTGTTTTATTTTTTTGGATTTACATTAAAAGGTATTAAAAGCGTGGTACAGAACATATGATTACTGTGATATCTGTCATATAAAAGCACATAAAAACACTAACATTACAGTGATACAAACATAGCTGGTTTGGTGATTATTGTATTGATTATTAATATACCATAGTAAAACTAGAGTTACTGTGGTAAAAACATGGTAAATGTCCCGTTTACTGTGTTTTAACTTCAAATTTCATTTATTACTATTGTAAGTGTCCTGTTTACCATGATTTTACTACAAATACAACTTACATCATTGAACCTGAAATTAATATAAAACGGATCGGAGGTCTATGGCACGTCACGTGACCAATAGAGTTTAATCACACTAATTAGCAGCTGTGTTCATTTATTTAAACGCAATGAAATTCAAAGACAGCCGCGGATGACCGATATAATACAGCGATTAAACATATAGCGCTAATCTGATTAATAAAGAAGACAGAATACATTTTATAAAAGGCATTAAAAGAGTGTATTTACGATTACTCACCCAACCTGTGCCACTTGTAAACTGATGGCAAGTATCGCGATGTGTGCTGAATGAGACTTCTTGAATGTGATTTCATATCGATAAACATCTCATGTCCTCGCGTCGAATTTCTGACGCCAAAAGTTTCCCACTGAAAGCAATGAAGGTTGTAGTGCGTCGAAACTGCGACGCGGAGAGGCACATTTGGTGTCATAAAAGTGACGCTAGGGGCGCTTGACCATGCTTCGGTTTTTGACGCCTTTGGAGTGAAAATGGGTTGAGATGCCATGTGATTTGGATTAGGGTCTGTTACTTTTTATTTCCAGGACAAAGATATACACATAAAGTGTAGCCTAAAAGGTTAATGCCAGTGAGATTCTAGAATGAATTTCATGCAGAGTAGAGCATTAAATCAGGCCTTATGGAAGCAAATTAATCCCCCCCCCCCCCAACCCTTGCAGTAAAAGCAACAATGCATGCTAATCTTAATATCTGAATATAATGTGCTTCCCTTTGGAGATTGCTGTCCGCAGGTGGGCAAAAATATCTTCAGATTTATTCTTGGAGTATCAAACCTAAAGATTATTAGTGGTAGACAGAGATGAACAAAGAAATTGATATATTTGTCCCCTTGTTTTTACAGGAAGTCATGCATCTGAGCACATCTGCACAAATACTCTTCGATTTTTAAATGAAACAGATTGTTGCATATTTACCCATCCCCCTTTCTTTTCCCTCTCTTTTTCTCACTCTTTCATAATCAAGCAATTTCATCATCCCTCATCCACTCCCTCTCTCTTTCTCTCTCTCTCGCCACACACGCACACCTAGAATAATTATCCTGATCTGTGGTAGAGAGTGTCCTTCTGTCTACCGGCAATGTCTGCATTGATGGCCTCTCTTTCCCTCCTCTGGAGTCTCTACCTTTTTTGGATTAATTTCAGCTTGCCATTCTTTCTCGTTTTCTCTAAGAGGATTGTGCAGAGAAGCCTGTTGTACACCCACACACAAAATCTCCTGTCTCCGCCCTTATGTGTTACAATGAGAGATAATGGTTGAGAGACAGGATTTCAAAAATGACTGGCTTTACATTCCATAAACACATTAAAATGAGTTATCTTTGTGTGTGTGTGTGTGCGTCTGTATGGGGAAATGTGACGAACAGGGTATGTGAAACAGAAAATAGATAGGGTAAAAGGGAGGGAAAGAGAGAAGAACTACTGAGTGTGTTATTAAGCTTTGTGTTTTCCAAAGCAAACCCAACTCAATATTCATTTGCTTACATTTAATTAGCTGAATTTCTAAACATTACATACAGTTACATACTGGAAAACTAAAAAAAAAAATAATAATCAAAGGATTAGATTAAACTAAATTCATACAAATTGGGTTTGCTTTACTGTATTTTGCCAATTTCAAACCTTAGAAACATTTGTAGCAAAAGAGCTAATGTCCAGATGGAGAGCAGCCGTAAAATTTTCTGAATGTGTCAAAATTTTAGACATCTGAGAATTGATAAAAAAATCTGTTATACTATGGGGAAAATAGAGCAGAAAGGGTAATGTCATAAAATTTGACATTTCACCACAAATATACCTCTGAATTATATATATTCAATAAAATGAATAACTAATGAATGATGTGTTTTCAAAGCATACTATATGAAAAGATCAGACAAATACTGTCTGTTATTGGAAACTGGTGACTGCTTCCAACAGTAAAGATTCCTTCTGAGCAGCACAAATACCTGATTTTACAAGTTACACCAGGATTAATTTCTTTGTCTCTGCTTTTCTTTAAGTTGGAGACTGTATTGTGAGACTACATTTTAAATGCTTGTTTTAAAGTAGATATTCTGCTAAAACCTAAATTAAAAAATTACCTTTTAAATATCTGGTAAAAACTGGCAGCTGTGGTTGTTGCCAGAAAATCACTGTAAAAAGTATTGTGACAGTGTTTCCACAGGATGGTATAATTGTGCCTGTATGTTTTACAACTAATATTTTAGAACCATATTTTCAGTAAAGAGTAGAACAGTATTTTACGATAAAATGACAATGTAATGTTAAACCATTTAAATTTTTTCCCTATAATGGTAAAGTGACTTACAGTTATCAATTAACAGCTTTTTACTGTAGCATTTTTACAATGTCAAACAGAAGACAGTTGTAGATTGAAGCCTGGTACAACCTAATGAACAAATTTGCATTTCTGGCGACGTATCTGTGAGAGTGCCCCAATAATGAACACTCATTATGGCCAGCAGGACAGCATTGTTCCTTCTTGAAAGAGCACCTGTGCATATGTATACATGAATATATATGTAAAGGCATCTGGAGGAGCTGATAATATATGCGTGAATATAAGTGAGAACAAGAGAGAAGAGATTCAGTATGACTGTTTAAAAACACTCTCTCTCCCTCTCTTTAGCCCTCTCGTTCCATCTCACACACAAACACACCCAGCTGTAAGGCTGCTTTCTGGTGACATACAGTATGTGGAAGGCATATGTTACACAACCATTGTCAGCGTACCACCGTTTTATTGGTAAACAACAAAACTCAGTTTGGTCAATAAATGATCCGTGGGCGTGCCATCGAACTCAGGAAAGCCTTCGGCGAGTCCCTCAGGAGCGCCCTGCTGCTTTTGCGTCTTTTGTTCGAAAATTCTTCAATAAATAACTACCCCTTAATGAGCCTCTTTTTTGGCGGCGATGGGTTTTCAGACATTTGCAGCCAAATGTCTTTTGTTATTTACAGCAGCTATTTTCATGCACTGGCGTAGTCGATGTAAAATAACAGTAATTGCTGGATCGTTTGCAGGTTGTTTAGCTTGTGTACCGAGCCAGATGAGAACAGTTAATGAGCACAGCTTCCAGCGGCAATTAGTGAAGCAGTCGTGTACATCACAGATGATTTGCAATTAGCTAGCTACATATTATATACACTATGCCAGGAGTGCGATAGGCGCTTAGATGTGTGTTTGTAGGAGGGGTGGGCGACTGGCAGGGGTGAAATCTGTACGCAGGGATGAAGGGGACACAAGATGCTAGCATATATTCACACCTATTCCTCATTGGAGACCTGTGCTTGAGGGGATTAGGCCCCTCCTCCTTTATTCCACTTTACATTATGATAATTGGCTTAATGGCCTGGTTCAGAGACAAAAAAATATCCATAGTTGTGCTGCAATGTGAGGCCTACGTAGTGAGGGGAGATATAATATCATCATATATATATGCTATATTGTCTTTTTCATAGTTTGCCTGTTATAATCGCAGTCATTCGGTATGAAGAAAAATGCCTTTAAAGGTGCAAAATAATACTTATATCTATAGCCTGTGTATTAAAGGCAATTTGTTGAGTGCTAAAACATGGAGATGTATTCTGGCTCCTATAGAAGGAGCGTATATGTCAAAAGTGGCAGTGTGTTCACGGTTTATAATAGTGCCATGCATAGGAGAGGGCGGGAAATCACTTTTGGTGGCTGTTTCTTGCGTGACATCATACAGCACCCTCTGTGATATCTGGTAAGACTGTCAGGTCCTCTGACAGACATGCCAGATGGCTTTGTGTGTGTGTGTGCAGATCATTTCATTGTTGTTACACTCCAGGATAGCAGCAACGTTGACACCTTTTAGCTGCTAAAGTTCAAACCTTAAAACATGAATGCATTAGGAAAAATAAAGCAACAGAAATCATTTGTATTTATCTACCAGCGGACTTTCTCTAAAGCTGGTTTGATCATCCGGATGGGAATTGCTACAAATGTGTAACATATATGATTGTCAGTGCCTTGTTTATACCACACTCTGCTGTGATCTAAACCCATGAAGATTCATTATTTATAAGCTTGAACGTCATCTGTTCTGAAGACTGTGCATTTCTTTTCTTACTTACATCATGGTGTCTTACATATATCTCAGGAGCAAACTGAGAAATTAAGAAGCATATAATATTAAGGTCCGAAATCTATTTAATTCACTAGGATACCTGTGTTTATTAGGTGACAGATATTTTCATACATACCGTGTTGCTTTAAAGGCTGAGCTTCAGGTTTTAGTCTGGTTTCTGACAGAAAACATGTCGCTGTTTATTTGCCTGCTGGGGCAGAGGAGAGCAGACACTGAAATGCATGGATTGTGATATGGCTTCATATCTCCCTGACAGGACCTGTCAAAATGGCCACAGGGTGACAGACTCTCCCTTGTGGAGATTAATTAGACCACCAAATATGACACTGCAAGAGTTATGATGGAGAGCTAAATAAATAGTTTAAAATGGGAGTCTGGGACTAGTCACATTTTTTACTCCGGCACATTAAATAGAAAGAAAAAAAGAAAAGAAAAAGAAAAAAAATGAAATAATAAACTGTTGTTTTGGCCAACTGCAATTGTATATAATAAATTTTAAAATGATTGTGACAACTTACCCCGACCTGACCAAGTTACAGTCATTACAGTTAAAAAATCTACCTTCATTACATATTTGCCTGCCAAAAAATATATATATACACTTTTCTAAATGTATGCCTGAATGTGTGTGGTTTATTGTGATTACTCAACATGCATTACTATAGTTCTATTAGTTAGTACATTAGTTACTAGTCTACACTGTGAGTAAATCACTCGCATATGCAAATTTCAATGCTAGACGACTAAATAATGTCTATCATTAGCCAATGGCTAATAAATTGTTAGATTTCAATCAATGATGTTTGAGTTAGAGGTTAAGTATAAGTTTAAAACGGGTATTTCACTTGCCTTCACTCAATTTGAAGACTGCACGCTTGAGAGTTTTTAATGGATGCACAGCGTATCTGACGCATAGTAAACTTTAGTGTGAAGTTGCCCGACACGCCATTGCTTACTGGAAAGCACTCAGTGTTTCTCTCACGCATCCAAAGAGAGGGAGAGCAAGACAGTCTTACCATGCAGAATTGATGTGCTACATGTAAATTATATTCTCTGTTGTATTTTCCTGTCAAGATAGTGGAGTTAATTTGGAATGACTGGAATGATTCAGCCTTTAAAGGAACATTCCACTTTAAAAATAAAATAACAATAGGCTCATTTTCCAACTCCCCTAGAGTTAAACAGTTGAGTTTCACCATTTTCGAATCCATTCAGCCAATCTCCAGGTCTGGTGGTAGCACTTTTAGCTTAGCTTAGCATAGATCATTGAATCTGATTAGACCGTTAGCATCCCACTCAAAAATGACCAAAGAGTTTTTATATTTTTCCTATTTAGAACTTGACTCTTCTGTAGTCACATTGTGTACTAAGACCGACGGAAAATGAAAAGTTAAGATTTTTTAGGCCGATATGGTAAGGTACTATACTCTCATTCTGGCATAATAATAAAGAAACATTTCTGTTGTACCATGGGTATGATAGCGCACAACATTATATAATATTACAATATAACCTCACATACCTAGTCTGCAGTGTGTAACATCAGTCGTTTCATTCTAGGAGTTCAGTTTGTCAGCCAGCATATGCTAATTTTTACAATTAATTTAAAATGATTCACTTGTTGTGAGACATAGATGAGAGCAAAGGGAAATATGGTTTTTCTTTATATTTTAAATGTATAATTTAAACCAGTTCATCAGAGGATTTTCTGTCACACATATACACTGGCCTATTAAAGTGTTCAAATTGGCCCAGCAATGCCAGCCATCATTTGAAAGAGGAAATGTTCAGAAGCAAAGAATGCAGTAAAGCAGCAGTTTAGTAACCATTACTAGAAATGTGAAAGCAAAAACACATGTTGTTAACCTTGTGTTGTAAGAAAACAGTCTGGTAAGATGAGACCAAGCCAAAATGATCAATCTACTAAAAAAATTATATTTTCTAGAAAAGCTACAGAATAATGCAAAAAAACCCAGAACAAATTAACATAAAATAGATCAAGCTTGAAATGGTCAATGTCCTACAGTTGTTAGTCAATGTATTTGAGAATGTTGCGAAAAACAAACAAACAAAAAAAATAAAAAAAATTAAAACGGACTGGTGCATATCCACAAATTATTACAGGAAAATGTTATTTTTCAAAATATTAAAATGAGGTAATTTGTTCCCATAGCATATTTACATTTTCTTTTAGTCAAGAATATTCTCTGACATAAACAATGTAAAATTAAAATAACTGATTTATTTAATTGTGCTTTTTGAAAGAAAAATGTCAGAGGTCAGAATATGAATCAGCTAAAATGAGAACATTTTACTTAGCATACTTTTGCAGCCTATAGACGTTCCTTGACATAATATTGTGACGGACAGTCTTCTGTAGAGCAGGTACAAATGAAACATTTAAAATATACTTAATTCATATTCATGCATTTTTATGAGGGGCACCTGAAAGTTATTAGGTAACCACTGTATAATTATAAACTCAATGGCTTAAATGTTCGGTCAACAGAGTTGCTGTGTGATGCCAGTTCAAAGAATGACTTGCATCCTAAACAAACAACTTCATACTTCTGAACTAAAGAATACGATTTGTTAGTGGGCGGCGAGAGAAAGGCCAGAGCAAGGGTGTTCAATTTACAGGTTTGAAACTGTAGATTAATGCAGTCTCCTGGGAATCTATTATCAAGTGTACTCATACATGCAACAGTGACCACCATCCGCCCTAAATCCAGCCACACCCTGTAGTGTACCCAATTAGGCCTGTCCCTGGTGACTGGGCAAGGGGAGGGCCTGCCGAGGTCTGCCCTGTGCTAACGAGATTGGTGACAAGCCAGTCATTAGCGGCCTGTGACTGTAGAACTAGTGATATGAGCCATTAGGGGACAGTATCCGTCCTATTCAAGTCCCAAATGAACGCAAGCTATGCTTCCACAGTCCCTGCCTGCCTCCACAAGCCAATTAAAGTTGTTATTGGGAGACACAAAATAATTAAAGGTGCACTTTGTTGTTTTTTATTTTGGGTGCTGAGGGACCGCCCCTGGCAGTGTTGCAATATGTTTTCTGATGTTTGCTTTTCAATTTCCCAGTTAAGTATCAAAAATAAGCCCTGGCCAGCATAATGAAGAAGCCATTTCTCATGCGAGAGTGTTGTAATCATGTAAGCTATTTACATACTGCCATGATCGTGTTTCGTCATGATATCATGAAGAATAAACATGCCACTTGTTGATAAATGGCCAGCTATAATAGCTGTATTACACAGCTAAACACTAATACACAACTATACAAATTTTAATAGTTGTATTACATCTATTACTAGATAAACAAACACACACATTTTTATATATATATATATATATATATATATATATATACATATTGGTAATTATTTTGATTTTGTCAGTAGAGACTTCAAATACAATCATGCTGCACATTTTATGTTGCATTCATGACAAACAGAACAGTGCATTTTTGGTCTATATTTAAAAAAAAGAAAAGGAAAATAGAAAGGAAACAGAACTACTAAAAAGATTCTTTGTAAAAACAACAATTACGATTGTACTTAATTATGTAATATTTGCTTAATAATATATTTCTTATATATATATATATACAGTACAGACCAAAAGTTTGGAAACATTACTATTTTTAATGTTTTTGACAGAAGTTTCTTCTGCTCATCAAGCTTGCATTTATTTGATCAAAAATACAGAAAAAAACAGTAATATTGTGATATATTATTACAACTTAAAATAATAGTTTTCTATTTGAATATACTATTCCTGTGATGCAAAGCTGAATTTTCAGCATCATTACTCCAGCCTTCAGTGTCACATGTAACATCCAGTCTATCACATGATCATTTAGAAATCATTCTAATATTCTGATTTATTATGAGTGTTGGAAACAGTTCTGCTGTCTAATATATTTGATGAATAAAAGGTTAAAAAGAACTGCATTTATTCAAAATAAAAAAAATTCTAATAATATATATTCTAATAATATATTTTCTTTACTATCACTTTTTATCAATTTAACACATCCTTGCTGAATAAAAGTATTGATTTTATTTAAAAAAAAGAAAGAAAAAAAAATTACTGACCCAAAATTACTGACCATTAGTGTATATTGTTATTACAAAATATTTATATTTTAAAATTATAGCTTCTTTTTTTTTTTTTTACTTTTTATTCATCAATGTATCCTAAAAAATATTAAGCAGCAGAACTGTTTCCAACTTTGATAATGAATCATCATATTAGAATGATTTCTAAAGGATCATGTGATAATGATCCTAAAAATTCAGCTTTGCATCACAGAAATAAATGTTAATTTAAAGTATAATAAATTTAAAAACAATTATTTTAAATTGTAATAATATATCACAATATTACATTTTTTTCTGTATTTTTGATCAAATAAATGCACTAAAAGTACAAGTAAAACCACTTGGGTTTCATTTTGCACGTATAAAAATAATAATTATTTGTATGGATTTATAACTGCTCTGCAGAGGGCTCTGTGACTCTATAGTACATCTGTTTTTTAGACTAAACTTGTTTGTGAGCACATTTTCACTAGAGGATTCCCAAGGCCTCAAATTAAATGTCCCGTAGGTTCCAGAAGTAGACAAGAGACAGAGCAAAGAAAAGATACACATTATATGCACACACCTGCAAACAAACATGCATAAATCACAAACAACTTGCCACATCATTTCATTTATACCCTAAAACAAATACGATGCAATCACAAATCAACTATAGCTTATTAAAGTTATGCATCTGTCACCACAAGCAACTTTAAAGTAAAAAAAAAAAAAAAAAAGTAAAAGTGAAGCGTGGCCAAGTATGATGACCTATACTCGGAATTTGTGCTCTGCATTTAACCCATCCAAGCACACACACACACACACGCTGTGAACACACACCCAGAGCAGTGGAAAGCCATATTGCTGCAGCGCCCAGGGAGCAGTTGGGGGTTCTGTGCCTTGCTCAAGGGTCTCACCTCAGTCATGGTATTGAAGGTGTAAGAGAGTGCTGATTATTCCCTCCCCGGTCCTGAGACTCGAACCCACAACCTTCGGGTTTCAAGTCTGTCTCTCTAACCTTTAAGCCAAGACTGTCCCAAAGGACTTAAAGGGACAGTTCACCAAAAAATAATATTCTGTCATCATTTACTCAGCTTCATGTTATTGGAATTGAGCTTACTGGAAACAGAGCCGAACTGGATGATGACATCACTGTATCATCAATAAACTGACATTAGCTGGAAAAAATGACACTCTTTTATTGTCTTCTTGCATTATCAACAAACTATTTTCCTGTTTGACACTATAAAGCTGCTTTGACACAATTAGTATTGTATAAACGCTATACAAATAAAAGTGACTTGACTTGAATTCATTTGATGTGTATATCTATCTTTTGTGTGAAATAGGTGTCAAATATATATATATATATATATATATATATATATATATATATATATATATATATATATATATAGTGTCCATAAATGAAAGTTGGTTGTGTTGTCTTGGCAAAAACAGATTCAATATTATTCATAAAAACATAAATAAATAGT
Source organism: Carassius carassius (assembly GCF_963082965.1). NCBI lineage: Eukaryota > Metazoa > Chordata > Actinopteri > Cypriniformes > Cyprinidae > Carassius > Carassius carassius. Next base: position 13,677,998 of record NC_081785.1, read on the forward strand.
GTTCCACAGAAGAAAGCATGTCATAAAGGTTTGAAATTACATGAGGGTGAGTCAATAATTTTCTATTAAAAAAAAATCTATATTTTTGAATGAAAATAAAATTAATATAGAATTCATAATTTATTACCATTCTAAAATATTTTTATAAATACCTTTTAGGTGAACTATCTCTTTAACATTTATTTATCTAACATAATAGGTGTTTGTAACTACAATGCCTGCTTTCGATGCGGTTGAATGCTGCACAAATAGACTGACTATGTGCAGGCCCAACCCAAAACACTTTACTTCACACATCTATCGGGGTATTGGCATTTACATACCGTTATATATGCTTCCTATTGTTATTTGAATTTCACCCAGCAAAACTACAACATTCTGAACAGGACCTTTTTGCAGAGTCCTCAGAAGTGTCATTGCAGAAAAGGCGTCTTCGCTGTGGGGATTTAAATCACTGCCAAAGTCACAATCACAATGAATATAAAACAAACAGAATCAGCCAATGAAATGAAGACTTTTCGCTCAAAAGTGGTCTCTCCAGATAATTAATATGCGTCCCTGCTGACCACATACTGAATAAACAAGATCTGCACAACAAAGTTTGTGTTGGAATGTTGGAATGTTGGAATGACGAACTGTCATTGTCAGTATCACTCACTATACCCACCCCCACCCCAAAAATAAAAATAAATAAAAAGATAGTTTATCATATCAAATGAACCTTTTGCATTACTCTTAACATAATGAACCAGAGCATTATGGGAAGGCAGGCATCCAATTGCAAATCACTTGAACTGTAAGTTTTGTTAACTTTGAAGATCTCTGCAGAAAAGATAATGAATGGTAACAAAAGGTCAGTGAATAAAGGACTGAATTAGATTGAGCATGCAGAGAGGTCACAGTGGCTGAAGAGATCCACAAAAGATTGATGAGTGGCTCTTGTCAAACAATGCTTTCACATAAGACATGCTCATTTTCCTTTGATGCACCCACTTTAACCCTTTTATTGCCATAACTTTAATTCAGATCTGTGTGCACCCAATATTTGAGGAGTGGTGATTTTACATTGTATGTTAAGGAGATAAACATTTGATTCTGAGTTTCGAATAAAGAGAAAAAAAAAGCTGTTTTTGAAATTAGATGCTTATGTTTATGCATGGCCTGATATGACCTGAACATTTTCAAATGATAAATGTTTATAACCAGATGATAATTTTATATTTGAATTGCGATATGATAATATCCTTGAAAGGATAAATGATTATTATTCGTGATTCTTTGGAGTTTCTATGAATATGGATCTACAGTAAGTGTATAATTATTCAGAATATCTGCTTTTCATATATTAAAAGAGTTATAAAGTTTATATCACATTCACACAAACTGCTCTGAATACCGGTAAATCTCCTTTTCTCCAATATTCATGTAAAATATCTACAAATATTGACATCAAAATACTGTGGAATTTCCTCTTTACCACTAATTGATAATATCTTATTTCTTTCTATAAGCAAAATATATATACTGGAAATGAACTCTTATTTAGAATTGGATTGCTTGAAATGCATCTTTAACCAAACCAAAGCACAACCTCCACTGGCCCAAGATTCCAGACCTGACACCAGCCGTATCAGTCAAAACCTCCATGCCACAAAAAGGCTCGATGGAGCAGTCAGTCCACTCTCCAGAATTATAAATATAGACATTTTCCCTGTCAGTCAGATCAGCACTGAGGATGTAATGGGCATTGAGTTAATTGCTGAGTGAGCCACAGCAAGAGAAAGAGAGAGAGAGTGAGCGGTGTACTAAACTGAAAACTGTCATTTCTGCCAAGCCCCTAATCATTTATTCTCCATTTTCGACCATGTTACTAGAACTCTTTCCCACTTATTACATAAATTGCAATTAGAAGTCATCATGACATGCTGCTGGGGGTCCTGACCTGTAATGGCTCCTAACACAGAGAAACCTTATTATCTGTCAAGAGGTGCTTTGGCATATGCCAGCGTTTTCTCACTCTTTCTGTGTGACATGCTCCAATAATCTTTTGACTTCCTGTCTTCTGTAATTTAGACTTATTTAAGGAAGATTATTTTACAGGCTTATGAGTGGAATAATTTTAGTTCCTTTTGTCACATGAGAAATCACATGTCATGAAGAGTTTACCGAGTCAAACAAGAATCGATGCGCATGGAAAGGTTAGCCACCTGGAATAGAAGCGGCATGCGAGATGTTTGCTCCACCTTAACAAAATGCTTTGCTGTGGTCAATCCTCACATTTCAAAGAATCAACCGAAAATTGGCGACGAAATGTGCAGAGTGAAAGAAAACATCCTTTAATGACGGTAATGGAAAACTGATTTACACACACACACACACACACACACACACACACACACACACACACACACACAAACATTCTGTCATAATTTACCCTCATGTCATTCCAAACCTTTATGACTTTCTTTGTTCTCTGGAACACAAAAGGAGATCATTTGAAAATGTCTCTGTGTTTTTATGCATGTAATGAAAGTTAATGGGGTTCAGTGTTGTTTTGGACCTGACTGACTTTCAATATGTGGACAAAACAGTCTTATATGTTTGGAATGACATGAGGGTGAGTAAAATGATGACAGAATTTTCTATTTTGGTTCAACTATCCCTTTAACTACATATAATAAACTAACTCTAAAGGTTAGTGTTTAGGCAGCTAGTTATTTTAAAAATGACATGGATTATTAATTATCATAAATGGATCATAATAAATCTGTCAGCCTGTGAGACAGAACAGTTGACTAGAGAAATATTTTCACAGTGTACTGTATTACCTATTCAAATCATTATATCTTAAAAAAATAAAAATAAAAATGACATTTGTAGTCATTCAAATAAACTACTTTTGACAGCCAGCCAACAATACCACTTCCTGTTGTGAAAACAACTAACTGTAACAAATGTTGCCACAATCAACACATCATTTGTTTGGGGAAATTTGTTGCTCTCTGACAAAGCAGTAAGCCTGTGTGGGTCTAATTTGACCTAAAACAAGCAGCCCTTTTAGTGATCTCTCTAATTGAATCGAGTGATATCGGTGGCCTTCTGTATGGTACTACAGCAGTGATGAACACACAGTTGCTCTGTGCGTGGGAGGCGAGCATCCTCTCTCCTAGCAACTACAAGTCCTTGAGCCCTTCTGTTTACAAAATGCCGGCACACACATAGGTGCATGAACACAGTTGGTCCACTCAAACCTGGTCAGAATTATTTGTATCCTAATGTGTAAATTTCAATCTAAATAAAAGGCATGAGCCTCTCAACTCTGTTTTGAAAAAAGCTATAACTGGTGTGCCCTTGTCAATGTGAACACTGGGCTGCACTGGACAAACACTAATGGCACTTTTCCACTGCAAAGTACAGCATGGTATGGTTCGGTATACGGTTCACTTTTGGGTGTTTTTCCACTGGGTACAGTACCTGGTACCTGGTACTTTTTTTAGTACCACCTTGGTTGAGGTTCCAAGTGTCACGTACGGGAACACAGGAGGCGGAAAATACAAGTGCAGTGTAGGTTTAATAGGGTTATCCAAAATCAGAGTCAAAACAAGCCGGGGTCGTAATCAAACATCAGTCCAAACCAGAAACAAACAAACAAACAAACAAGAACAGGAACAGGAACTCGAAGACTAGGAACGCGAGGACACTAGGTGACGGAAAGTAAGGACTCCATCCAGAAAAGGACTGGTTAATATAGGGAGGATAATGACTAACAAGTGAAGACACCTGAGTGCAATTAACAGGAGTGCAATTACTGTGATGAAGGGACAAGGCTAGTGGGAATTGTAGTGCCTATGGTGAGGTGCGTATGGGGAAGTGAGACCACTAGTGGACACCCAGGGAAACAGAGACCAGACAGCGTGACATTACCCCCTCCTCCACGGAGCAGCTACCAGATGCTCCACCCGAACCCAAGAAGAGACCAAGGAATACAGAGACCAGGAGGGAGGTGGAGCTGCGGAGGACCAGGGGGAGGGACGGAGGGCCAGATAATAGAAGGTAACAGAGACAGGATGTGCCAAAAAAAGCAAAAACAAAACAACAAAATACAAGTCCAGGGGAGAACGGAAAGTTTAGTGGCCCAGGGCCGAACCGACAGGGCACGAATCCAGGGTGGAGCAAGGTGGAATTGGAGCCATGCCGTTGAGTCAGAAACCCACCAGGGCGGCGCAGAAGACCACCACAATCGTGCGGTCGAGACAGAAGCCCACCAGGGCGGCGCAGAAGACCACCACATCCGTGCGGTCGAGACAGAAGCCCACCAGGGCGGCGCAGAAGACCACCACCAACGTGCGGTCGAGACAGAAGCCCACCAGGGTGGCGCAGAAGACCACCACATCTGTGCAGTCGAGACAGAAGCCCACCAGAGCGGCGCAGAAGACCACCGCAACCGTGCGGTCAAGACAGAAGCCCACCAGGGTGGCGCAGGAGACCACCACAGCCGTGCGGTCGAGACAGGAACCCACCAGGGCGGCACCGAGGACCACCACAGTGGGACAAGCGGCCATCTTGGGCAGTGGCGCTGGGTTGGTGGCCATCTTGCGCCGTGGCGCTGGGCTGGCGACCACATTGTGCTGTGGCGCTGGGCTGGCGGTCCTACTGTCTGTAGACCCCTGTCTAGAGTCGGCCATCCCACCGAGAGAGACAGGTGTGGCTGAGTCATCCCACCGAGATCGATGCTGTAGGTAACTGGTGAACCCCCAAGAGTCCAGTATCTCCAGCCCCTTCATCTCCCACCCATGCAAAGGGTCATCCAGGCAGTCGTTGAATAGGTCCTTCAGGGCCCCATCATTATATCCCATCCCCACTGCCATTGTCCAGAACATTTGCGCCAAGCACCCCACCTCACTCCCCTTTTGACGGAGAGTGGTTAGGTTGGAAAGTCTCCCCATCCGCTCCTCTATGGTGGCTGGGGAAGGTATACAAAATCCCACACCGCTGGATCTTGGCATGATGGAGTCCTTCTGTCACGTACGGGAACACAGGAGACGGAAAATCCAAGTGCAGTGTAGGTTTAATAGGGTTATCCAAAATCAGAGTCAAAACAAGCCGGGGTCGTAATCAAACATCAGTCCAAACCAGAAACAAACAAACAAGAACAGGAACAGGAACTCGAAGACTAGGAACGCGAGGACACTTAGGTGACGGAAAGTAAGGACTCCATCCAGGCAAACAGAAAAGGACTGGTTAATATGAGGAGGATAATGACTAACAAGTGAAGACACCTGAGTGCAATTAACAGGAGTGTAATTACTGTGATGAAGGGACAAGGCTAGTGGGAATTGTAGTGCCTACGGTGAGGTGCCTATGGGGAAGTGAGACCACTAGTGGACACCCAGGGAAACAGAGACCAGACAGCGTGACACCAAGTGAACTCCAAGTGAATTTTAAATGATTGTTGGGAAAATAAAAAGAGTGGAGGGAAAAGTTTTGGATGGAAGTATGAACAGTGGGTCAAAGATTGTGGTCTGGAGAATGAAGTAATATGTTCCAACATGCCATTAAACGGGGTATCAGTTTGGAATATTCCTGAACCTACTGTTGAAATGAGATTGTTGGAGGCCCGGGAAAAAGCAGAAGAAAGATATATTAATAGTTATGAAATCAATGTTTTTATGAGAGAAAATGTTTATTCTTTTATACAGATCTATACAGATGGATCTAAAGACCCAATCAAGCAAAAAGGGGGCATAGGAGTGTACATTCCATGATTTTAATCGAAAATAAGTTTAAGGTTAAGTGACAAATTGTCTGTATATTCTACAGAATTAACTGCAATAATAGTAGGATTGCAGTCGATAGCACTGATTAAGCCAAATACGTCACACAGGACTAAATCCAACACTTGCAGTAATGGGGAAGCATGAAAATGGTATGTGTGATGAATGTGATGTTTTTGAAACAGTAGAGCATGTGCTTTTTAAATGTAGTAAATATGAAGGTAAGAATAATTGCCTTTTTTGAAATATAGAGAACAGGCCAGTGAGTTTTGTGGACCTTCTGGGAAAGGGTTTGAGTCAGAAGTTTAAGGTGAGCCCACCTTAAACCTTAAAGAATCGAATGCAACTGCTTTGAACAAGAATACCTTTTTTTGAACAACAAAAAAAGTTTTGTTGTCTGTTGCGGAAGTACAGACGTTCCTCTCGTTGACAGCAGAGAAGTGAAAACGTTTTTTTTAAGAGTCGTGGCAGTAGAGGCAGCGCAACTAAAGCGGTACTAAACTGCAGTGGAAACGCAAACCGTGCTGAGATGAGCCACTTTTCCACGCAGTGGAAAAGTGCCAATAGAAACCTGCGGGTGACATCACGGACACTATGTCCATGTTTTTATACAGTCTGTGCTTATGACACAGAGGAGACACAACAGTACCACTAGATTTAAATCAGCACAGCCAGCACGTTTGTGTATGTTTTAGCATAAACTAATGCTTTTATTCAGTAATATGCATAAAAATGGTCAAAAGTGACAGTAAAAACATTTATAATGTTATTATAATTATATTTCAAATAAATGTGCCACAAAAAATGTTTAAACATTGATAATAAGAACAGTTATCAATAAATGAGTGCCAACAATAACTGAGCAGCAAATCAGCATATTAGAGAGTTATACTGAAGACTGAAGTATGATGCTAAAATTCAGTTTTGCATTACAGGTATAAATGACATTTGAAATATTTCATATAAATTATAAAATATATTAAATATACTTCACAATATTAGTGGTTTTAATGTATTTCAAAATGTTTTCAAACTTTTGACAAGTACTGTACATGTATTTATAATTTTATTTGTGGTTGCTTTGGTGTTACTGTGTTGTTCTGAGCAGTTTAGCATGTTGCTATGTTGTTGTGTTTAGGTTGTTTTGTATAATGAAAAAAGCCCAGCCTACCAGTGTTTTATATTTTCCTCTCAATTGGTAATAGTGTGGTATTGACCACCACTATTACGTTGTTTGAAGGATGCCACATATGGTTTCGCGGAAGTTTGGCGGAAACTATGGTTACCATGGCAATTGTTTGTCAGTGTACTTTTTACTGTCTATGGTACCGACTCTATTCCACATGACCTGTAAACGAAAAATGATTGTATCTATGTTTCAGGGTGTTAAGAATGAATCCATACCACAGAAACTTTACCATTCACATCCCCGTTCGCCATTGCAGCAGCGTGTGAGTGTCCGTGATGAAGAAAGCAGCCAGGAGGCGGTGTCTGATCAGAGCCCAACATTAAACATATCTGACGTCTATATCTCCATCATCACCATCATCATCGCCTCTCAATGTCCAAATATTTCTTTGCATTTCCGTACTAGCGGTTTTTATTTTGCTTGAAATTGGCGTTTTTCGTCTGTTTACTCTCTGAACGTCTTTAGGGATCTGAAGTTTGCCTCAGTTTGCGCAACCGGTGTGTGAACTCGATCCAACAGCCCGATCTGATCCGTCCAGACGTGATTGTGTGTTGACACCAGGGGATTCATATGAGCGCGCCACCGGTGATCCGACCGCCGAGCCCCCTCCCGGGGTCGCAAGGCATTTCCTTCCAAATCCAGATCGGTTTGAGCCGGGAACCCGTGCTGCTGGACTCCGGCGAGTTCAGCCTGGCGCAGGTCCGAGAGATGGCATGCTCCATCGTGGACCAGAAGGTAACACTTTCCATATCCCTCATGTTTCATTCATCGCTGTTCACGTAAAACCACCATATATGTAGCCTAATCATCCTAAATAATGAAAGAAGTGAGCCGTCCGAAGTTTGGAAATAACTTTGAACTTCGTAGACTGCTTAGACATCTGGTGCTTTTTTTCTTTCCAGTTTTTGAGTTACCACGAACTTGAAAGCTATATTTATATTGGCTCTGTGTTTTAAGGCAGCATTATGATAGCCTGTTCAAATATCTTCCCAATAGATTTTATATTATTTATTTAAGAGTGTGTTAAGCAGAACATACAGGCTTACAAATGAGCTTTAAACGTTCAAAGATAAAAAAACTGATAGAAAATGGCGGTTAAAAATGAATTATTGTCATACTGTGAGTTTACTCCAAGAACTCAAGCAAATGTGTTGCATCATTAAGTGTTCTGCATTGTATTTTCCATTGACAGCAATGACGACATGGTGACGTCGGGCACTTTTTGAACCAGTGAAGGGCTTGTACTAACACACAGCATCAGGCCTGCAGGCCTGTCTCTCCTACTGAATTGCATTCTTTCTATAATATTCAGTGGATTATGCCCAGGTTTTATTATCTGTTTGGGGATATCGTACTATACAAGTTAATGTTGCACTGAGTGAACATCAAGGCAAGAATTACTTTGGCTCACCTAATATAACAGTTGTATAATCACATGTAAACTGCATTTTCAAGAACAAAGTGACAACTGTTAAATAATCAGATTAAATGGATAGTGATTACTAAACAAAAAACGTAATACCTGCATTGTTGCTATGGAGTTTATTATATTTATATATTTTTTTTGCCTTCTTCATCCCATGACTAATACTGCTTTGGCAAAATGACACTATAAGAAGTGACAATGGCATTAAATTAAGAAACAGATTAAAACGTTAAGATTAAGATATTAGAATATGTTCTTAGAAATCAAAAATTAAATATTTATTTAAAATATTTAGACTATTTATATTGTAAGACAATAATATTTGAAGTTGCATGTTTTTGTGTGCCCTTAATTATTATTATTTTTATTTATATTATTATTTATAATTTTCTATTATTTTGCCAGAATCTTGTGATCTACTAAAGAAAACTGAATTGGAGCTCTTTGAGTAAATGAAGTTAAATGTAGCCCTGCCCTCATATTTCTCTAAATCCAGGTGAAAATGGTTCTTTAACAAAACTCTTTTACGTTTTTGATTTTTTCCATACTTTTCTTCTCCCCACAGTTCTAAAATATTGGTTGAACATGATGAATTCATGCTGTCAAGTTTGTTTCGCTTCCAGCTGTCACAAAGAAGTTCTAGTATCATAAAGGTATTGAGTTGGAACAAAGGTTTTCAGTCAATAAAATTACATATTTCTGCTTTTCCTCACACAAAACTACTGTGCTAGTTTAGAAGCGTTGTAATATAGCGAATCGGTCATATGGACCTTTTGTCCTTTCTGAAGCTTAAAAGTCGCTGGTAACTCTCTACTCTTGTATGGAAATGAACATTCTTATAAATAACTGTAATGTGTTTCATTTCGATAAATATGGTTAGTGTACATGATTTTAACTTTTTTTGTGTAACTTTGTTTGTGTTTGGCATGACATGAAATAATTCATTAGTGTGTGTATATATTAGTATATAATATAATTAGTATATTCATATTCTCAGAAATCGCATAACACAGTGATAACACAGCAGTCAGATTGTCACCACCTCTTAAAAGGCACATACTGTATGACGACATTTCCACAGTTATTTACATCTTTCAGCAAAATGTGTTTTTTGTTTTGTAAGCACCTGTGCTGTGACTCGTCACCAGAATGATACTAGCTCCATAAATATTACTCATTGTGCACGTCTTACGAAGTTTGTTGAAGAGACACGAGGTGTTGACAACAACATAATTTCCCACCATTATCAAACTTAGTTTTCCTCCCAAAATCTCTTTCCCTCCATTGAGGCTTCCTAGTTTATTCTGCAACACAAAGTGCAGAGGTTGCAGTCTGTAGTGTTTTAAGACATACAGGTGTTAAAATACAGAGCAGTATTTTGATAAGCATAACAACAAGCATCTTGTGATGCTTAACAAGAAACGCCTTTTTTTTTAGGCCTGACATTGTCAGTATGTGTTTTGGAAAATAAAAGTACTTGTTTAAATATATTTAGAAGAAAAATAAATGTGAATAAGAACAACAGAACTGCAACCTGAGCTCCTTTAATAACGATGTATACACGTTCTCAGATGGAGAGACTCTCTTGAGCATAAGCACTCGGAGCATTTAACACTTTAAATAGTTCCATGTGAGATGATGAATAAGTGTGTATGAGGTGAAGGTGACATTGTTGTGCAGACAGTCTCAAACAGTTCTGTTCTTATATTGTTTAGTTGTACTCTATGTGTTGGAATGTGTTCGCAGCATGGAGGGAGGAAGTTTACTTTCGTATGTCTACCTGCGCGCAGTACTGTGCTGTTAAACGGGTGTTCATATGGAAAAGAACCTGTAGAGCCTGTTGTATATATGCAGACTTAAGGCCCGTTCACACCAAGCATGATAACTATAAAGATAACAATAAAGATATAGTTCTAAAAATAATTTTTAATATTAAAGAATAGCAGAGTCCACACCACAACTATAACGATAAAGGCACAGAGAAACGATATCGTTGGAATCACTTTCAAAAAAATTTTTTTTCTGATGAATGATAAAAACATTGACAGCCAATCAGAATCAATCCTGCTGTAATGAGCTCGAGAATTTAAAGCAGCAGACGCACGTGCACTTAGAATAAAAAGACATTATTGTTCGCTGGTGTGGACGCTTATATCATTATCTTTATAGTTATCTTTATAGTTATCGTTCTTGGTGTGAACGGGCCTTAAGTCTTTTAAGGAAGAGTGACAATTAAAACAAATTGTTTACTCAATCTAATGTTGTTCCAAACCTGCATGATTTTCTCTCTTCCATGGAATACAAAAGGAGACATTTTAATAATGCACTCAATGCTCTTTTCCATGAAATTGCAATAATTATATACATATTATAAATATTTTTTAAATCAGCTTAAGACAGCTTAAATGAGTTTCATTTAGGTGAACAGTCCTTTTAAGGAAAAGATGTTCTACACATAAGCTGGCCTTGGCAATCAATTTCAGCTAGTTACAACTTCATTTGGTCTCTTTGCTTAGCTGCTTTGTTATGGTACAAGTTAAGGTCTGAGCCAGAGGGCGGTTTAAGTAAAGCAGAGGATAACAGATTTCTCTTGAGCTGTAAGGATGAAGGACTACCCTCAGTCAAATCTCATAAAAGTCATGAAAGTTAGAGCAAGACTGCTTGACCATGAACCAACTTAAAAAGTGTAATAGAATTTCTGTCATAATACAATGTGCAAAGCTTTCCAACAAACTAATGTGGTGATTATACATTTGTCATGGCAAGATTTATATAAATACCAATAGATTTATAGCTCAAGACATGTTTATATTGTCCTTTTAGAAACAGAACATGAGGATGTTCACAGAGATTATAAAAACAAGATTATAAAAGTCATATTGAGGAAAACATTTTAAAAGGACAGAGTGAAAATGTGTCACAGATTTATTGTAACAAGGCATGGTGAGACCTATAAACATATAATGATAACTTAATTAGCATCCACACCAAAGCACAATCATGTTCTGTTTATTAAGCACAAGATGCTTTAAATGCTCGTGCTCTTAAAAGCATAATGGATTTTGATTGGCTGTCAATGTTTTTCGCAATCATCAACTAGAAAAAAAAAATTGGTTTGAAAGTGATACCAACGATATTGCTGCTCTGTACTGTTGTGGACTTCACTATCCTTCTAGTCACTGTATCTTCATCGCTATTGTTATAGTCATCAACCTTGGCGTTAATGACCTTTACTCAATGATTCAGCTGATTCAGAATCACATTCTGGGAGACTTTCTATGATTACTAGTCTTAGACTTTGAGCAAATGACCAAGTGATTCCAACGTGGAAGACAAACACATGATATTTCTAAAAGCAAGTTTGAAAAATAAACTTTATATGAAAAAATATTTCAAAAGAATCACTCTATACATTTACAATTAGAAGCACATAACGAAACTAGCAAAAAAGGGCAGCATTATGACATGCGGTGAAAGAAATGAAAACTCTCTTTACCATCTCCTCTTCTTTCTCACATTGACAAAAGCCCTTAGTGCTATCAAGGGGCTGCCTAATAGACTGTGAATCCATTAGTGCTCTGGATTATCAGGCTTAATTAAAGTGATAGCGCCTTTGTTTGAAGTTTGCACCTTTTTGCATTACCACTCCTCAAAGTGTTCTTATTAATCAGCGGGGCTGCCGCACTCTTCATGCTAAGCGCTAACCGATCCATTGCTCAGTCCATAGCATAGACGCGGCTGGCAGATGAGCAAAACTGATGAGGGCTGTGTGGAACAGCTTCTTGTGTTTGACAAGTGATTTCATGTCAGCTTAATGCATCCATCATGGGTCTAAAACAAGGAAAAAAGATCCTTGTTGTTGTGGAGTTAGGTTTATTGATGAAAATGGAGTCTCTCTGAAAATGGGAATGTATTTTGCTATTCACATTGTTACAAAGAAATGGGCTTCAAAAGCTGTAGAATTTAGTGCTATTATACATATACATTGCCTAAGACATTATATTTGAATTATGGATATTAGCTTATATGGTCATCTTCCCAGCATTGGTCTTCCTATGTGAGTCTTTCTAGTTGCTTGGCAACTGATTATGATTGCCTGTGAAGTACTTATCTGAGTGCTATTATGATGACGAAAGCCATGTGTGGTAGGCTCACGCACTCACAGACACACACACACACACACACACACACACACACACACACACACACACACACACACACACACACACACATACTTGCATTTTTGGTTTACAGGGACTCTCCAAACACACACACACACACTCCCACATTGGGGTGAGAAATGAAAGCTGCACAAAGTCCATTGTTAAGCAGCTGTCCTGGTTCTGGAGAGTATTCAAAAAGCTTTCATTACCATGAGAAACATGACGGTGTGCATGTGTGTACACGTACGTGTATGTCTGTTTTCGAGGACTGTGGTTTTATATCATCCCATTCATCTTGATTTTTCAACAGTGTGTAGCAGCGCCGCAAAGCACCCTTTGGTCTTTCAGCCAATCAGGTGGCTGAATGGATTCTTGTTGTTGTATATAATACTGTTGCTCTGGCAAAATAGTTTTGAAATGTGTTTCTTGGTTAAGGTGCACCCATGCAGCTCAGGGCTTCAGCTTTGTGCTGTTATTAAATAGCATTATTCAGATATGGGCTTTCATATGCTCCAACCTGGGAATACAATGGAGACTTAATAAAGTAACTTGTTAATTGCTTTCAGTAATGAAGTAAACACTGCATATTGCAGTAATTTAAATTACTAAAAATATGTACTGTTTGTCTCAGTGTCAATGCAGTTTACTGGGAGGTTATATCATTTTCATGGGTGTTCAATCAGGGTTTGGAAAACACAATTATCTCTTCAGGAAAACCAAGCACAAACAGTCTTTTAATGGTTTTTTTTAGTCTGCACATCCAGTTACTGAAAAAATCCCTGCAACAAGGTATAATTGAGCCACTTCGAGTTGAACATTAAAGAATCACCATGAGTTTTTCAGTTCAAGTGTCTGATTTATTTAAGCATTTAGCTCTTTTTGTTTGTTTTGCTTATGTAAATGAGGGGTGAAATTTCCTTTGACATTCTTCGGGTCAGTGATGTAAAAAAAATGATCAAAAAAGACATGGCAGTAAAGACATTTAGAATGTTACAAAATTCTATTTCAAATAGATGCTGTTTTTTTAAACTTTCTATTCATTGTTGAATTCTGGAAAACATATATTAGAATTTCAACAAAAGTATTAAGCAGCACAACAGCAGTTTTCAACCGATGATAATAAGATTTTTTTTTTCTTCATTCGTTTCAGTGTATTAAAATTATTATGCTAATTCAGCTTTCATCCATCATAGCAATATATTGCTAAATTTAGTCTTTTGCTTCCTCAACCTCATCACGGGCTCTACTCTTCACAACAACGGTAACACTACAAAACCAACATAACAGAAACCTTTGTAAATTATAATATAAAACAACATTTAAGAACTAATTTATGTCCCTCTATGTTAATCTTGTGTAAAAACACACAAAATAACACTTAATTTCTACATTTATTTTCCTTGTTTTCTGATGCAAAGCATGATGGGAACTAGAAAACGCAATCATTTTAAGTTCACCTTACTACAACAAAGTTTTGAGTTTACAAACCTTATTTAAATTAAGTCCAATAAACTTTCATTATTATTTGAGTGCAATTAACTAATATCATTTGATTAATTTCACTGTTCGGTTTTACAGTGAGGGTGTAAAATATGTTTTTTTACTTTTAATTGATGGTTACACCACATTTTCTTTATTGTGGACATTCTTATTGACTCTTTAAGATAAAACATTTGCAACAAGGCAAATGCAATATTTTTTTTTTAAGTAAACAGCTTTCAGAATCTCCCTTTATCTTCATATTCAAACCAATGGAAGTGAATGCCACCTTTAATAAAAAAGTCACTCTTAAACTGGTTAAGACTTTAAATGTTCTTAATTTCATATGAAACAACTGAAAGCAGTACAGTGAACGAAGAAGCACACAAAAGCTTGGCTAACATATTGTTTCATGCACCTCATGCTGTGCGAGGTAGTCCAGTTCACCCTATCATAGGCAAAATATCAAAATTATGAAGTCAATTTAGAGGTGCACCACCCGCTAAGCCTGTCATGTTATTTTAATGATCTGCTGTAGCACCTCAAAGCCCAATAGAACTGGCGCTGTCTCCAGCCGAGTGCACTTTGCTAAGGGTTAGTTAGTGGGCATGTCGGCACTGAGGAAGAGAGCTGTAAAATACTCACTAATAAAGTGTGAACATACAGCTATTAAGGTGACAATGAGAATCTTAGCAGTCCTAAAAGAGAGCTGTAATTAGATACAGTGTGCAGTATCATCTAATAGTGTCGCTCATCCAGATGATTCTCCACAGGATTAAGCACATGTAAATGTACAGTATGTGAGTGAGAACTTAATGTTGAGCTTTGAATTGAGACATAAAGGTCTTTACCATCTCAATTATTATGGCTTGATTTTTTAAATTGGTGCTCTGCTCCTTTTAGCCTTTTTGGCCTATCTCATGCAATGATAGTAAAATTAGAAATCATCAGTGCAAATTGATTAAATGGATAGCTCACTAAAAAAGAAATTCTGTCTTCATTTACTCACCCTCATTTCATTCCAAACTTACTGTTTTCCTTCTGTGGAACATACGATATTTTGAAGGACATTTTTGCTGAAGTCACTGAGCTCCTAAACTAAAATTTTAACTTTCATTGTTTGGACAAATGATGATAGAAATTTCATTTTTGGGTGAACTACCTCAAACTTGTTTTTTTTTTAGATATTAATATGGTTTGATATGCCATGAACCTTGTCTATAACATCTTGGGCCCTTTTTTAACGATCTAAACACAAAGTGTAAAGTGCATGGCGCAGGTGCACTCAGGGCATGTCCAAATCCACTTTTGCTGTTTTAACAACGGAAAAATGGTCTGTGCGCATTTTTGGAATGGGTTGTCCCTATTCTCTTAATAAGTAATGGGCGTAACGTTCAGTAAACCAACCAGAGTGTCATCTCCCATTCCCTTTAAGAGTGAAATGCGCTCGCGCCATGGCACATCGCTATTTACATGGCGGAATTTGTTGGCGGATTTCAATCGAAGAAACCGATCTGCTCGTGCTCGAAGTTAAAGCATGCAAGCAGATCATCTACAGGACAAGCTGGAATCCACCAAAGCTTCCCGAGTGGAAGAAGGCGTGGGAGGAAGTAGAAATTCATTTATCATTATAAGTAGTAATAGGCTGAAATGCAAATAGGTAGCCTAATTCTAATACACGCAATGACAATTCATCATTACATTTGTATATTTATGTAGCCTACACAGTAATATTCTTTTACACTGTAATCCTTTTTTTTAATATTTGGCATGTTTGTGTGATGCGCGTCCCTGTGTGTAATAAGCAAAGTCAACACGCACTGACCCGCCCAGAGGCGCATTTTCCAAAGTGACTTTAGACTTTAGGCCAGGTTTGAGTTGGTCTATGGCGCAGTCTATTTTCAGCTCCTTAAAATAGCAATGTGCCTGAACACACCTCTTTTTTAGACCAGCACACCCATAGGCGCACAAATGGGCGCAAATGCATTTGCTAATTAAACGACTGGACTGAAACTAGCAAACACACTTGCGCTGCTCCTTGCGTTGCATTGCGCCGGGTGTATGATAGGGCCCCTTGTCTTTGGAAGAAGGTTGTTTCCTTGTGTCTGTGGGTGTGTGTGTGTGTGTGTGTGTGTATTCGGTGCATAAATAGAGGAGCAGTGCTCCAATAGTATTGATCAGTGGTTGTTACAGCACAGCCAGCAGCTACTAACCTGCAGACTACACATGGTTTGGACAGACTGCTTGACTGATGCTGTCTAGGCCCATTGACTGGTTCCCTCTGAAATCTAGTGTGTATGGTTTTCTGGGCACATACTTTACAGCACTCTAATATTATACTTTTTCACTCTCAGGTATTTTGAACTGTGTTTTATACAGGAACTGCTTTTATGATGAGTACATAGATTGTTGGATTGAATCAGTTTGTTGAAACCCCCTTTTAACTGCTTATTATTCCATGAGTCGATGGGAAACAAAGCCATTATTCATCCACTATCTGGTGCTCAAGAAACATTTCTTTTTATTGTAAATGTTGAAAACAGTTGTGTGGCTTTATATTTTTGTGAAAACCCACAAGGTTCTTTGATAAATAAAAAAGGTTCAAAAGAACAGCATTTATTTGAAGTAGTTTAATATTTTTGTATGTTGATCAATTTGAGTATTTAATTTCATTATTTACTACATTATTAATTTCCATATTACTGCTATGCATGATTTAACTAATGCACACTTTTGTTTGTTTTGCATTAAATAGGTTTAAAATGTAATATGCAAAAATGTTTAATAAACTTTGTGTTTTTTCACCTTTTTTAACATATTTTAAATTGAATCTGTCACACCAAAACATTTAAACACATAGTTTTTAGGGCTTTTCTACAGATGCTTTATGTTAAGACACAGGTTTTATAGTTGCTGTCATCACCACACAACATTCATGCAACCCTAAAGGGATAGTTCACCTAAAAATGAAAATTCTGTCTTTATTTACTCAACTTCATGTTGTTCGCAAATGACTGACTGACTTTCTTCTTTGGAACAAAAACTACTAGGCTATATTTCAAAAAATGTCTCAGTGTTTTCTGTCTATATAGTGGAATTGAGTGATAACCAAAGTATTCTTCAAAATATCTTATTTTGTGTTGCACAGAACAAATAAAGTCATATAGAGGAATGACATGAGGTTAGGGTAAATCATTTCATTTTAAAGTTAGCATGGATGACGTGAGGAAGTATGACAGCAACTATAAAAGCTAACTGTTTCATAAAATAGAATTATTGGTGCTTCAGATACAACATTCTTAAATATACAAGTCGTCAGCCACATTTTTTAAACTTGTTTTGGACAACGTGTTCTCCCTTCTGGCACGTTCATACAGTTTCTCACAGCAAACTGCACTGCCAGAGTTACAACAGTGTTAAGTTCATTACACTTCACCCAACCACTCTGAATTTACTTATGGTGAAAGTTATAAAAAAAATCAAGTTGAAACATTGAGAACTCCTCTGGAAGTGCCAGAAATGACTTTGATGGACAATGGACGTCAAATGGACAATAATGATTAAATAATTTTTAAAGTGAATAAGAAAATGTTTCTTAGGATTGCATCTGCTTAGCATGTATATATTTATGCCAAATACTGACAGAGTATAAGTCAATACAAAGTGCTGACTCATTTTTTCTTGACGTGCAACATCTGACTCACCCATGCTTTTGCACACAATGGCTCATAATACTACAAGGAAACAAACCACACTGCTCTACTGACTTTGGTACAGCGTGAACAGCTATTTCTCTACTGCTCAAAGCCTCTTGCTTATTTATCATCCTCAAAACTGATTAAAAGACAAAGGTCTGTGCGTCATTGGTGTCTGTTCTTCTACTGGCATGGATTTAGTAGCCTAATATAGTTAGACATCACCGCATATGTGCTGCTGCTGTTGAAGTTGTCATCTTTGTTGCTGATAATAACCCACATCTTTAGTCTGCACTCTTGTTTTCCCTTCACTTCCTTTACATCTGCCATGATGGAACATGAATGACACACGTCACAGGGCAGCTCTTATACATGACAGTATTTGGTTTAGCTTTACATATATGCTGTGTCCAAATATGCCTATTTCTCTACTATATCCACCTTATTTTTAATGTACATGTAAGAACAGGTTCAGCCATTTGTAACTTGAATGTGTGAGGCTTCCCGTGTCTTCTGCTTCCAATTATTTTTAGCTGACCAAAATAGCTTGTAATACTGCTTGATATTGCTCACTGGTATTTTTTATCATTTTATTGTAATGTATTGTTGTAATTCTTACTTGCAAACCACGAATGGGCAAGATGTAAGCAGTGTCCCACATTTGAATTATGTTTTTTTCCCCCTGAAATTACAATACCACAATATTAAATACAGTAAAATGCAACTCTCATTTAAAAATCCATAATGTTCTAGCTAAAGCGAAGAAAGTAACTAACTAATTGCAATCATAGAGAGGGATTTTCTGCTGACGACTGGACACTGAAGGAATCAGTGTGGACCTCATCAAAAGTATTTAAATACAATTAAACCAAGCAGAGCATCTTCTAGACATGCACTAAAAAAAGAACATCCTAATCAAACCTACCAGATCCAACAAAAAAGTTAAAAGTTCAAGTTTTACTGAATACAGTAAAATTGTATTTAATGTTTGCATGGTATAATAAAGAAAAACTAAACTAGTCGCTACTTAAGAAAATGTATTTTAGTATAAAATGTGATTTTTATCTTCTAGCCTGTTAGTCAGTTCATTATTTTTAGTAGACTTAACAGGCCGCATAGAGTAAATTACATTGTATCATTCAAACCTGGGCAAACTACAGTAAGTGCCAGTCTCAGAGCCAGTCAAAATTAACAGAGCTTATTGGTAATTTACTATAAAACATGTTATCATTCCAGCGTAATGGCTAATAGATTTTCCAACTCATGTAAATCAAAATTTACATAGTATTAGTAAATGTCCTGCATTGTCACATCTACGTACAGGTACATCCTGCAACAGAGCAGGAAAATAACCAGGTGGTCACTCGTACAATGCCTACACACCATTGTTCAAAATTTTTTTAATCATTACCTTCAGTAAGTATGAAAACACAGTAAAAGTGTGCAGTATGCAAAAGTACCAAAATTACCCACTACCTCCGAATTAGATTAGACTAGATTCCGAAGTGCGCATCTGATGGACTCTTTACTGTCCTATTAGGGAAAACGGTGAAGTGACAAAACATATTTTTGAAAGGTCACGAAAAGTGCATATTTAAATAAAGTATCTATATAATTTCAAACATAGCTATAATGTGTTTTTGCCTGCATACTAGGCTAAAAGTAGGTTAATATGAATGCAAAGGTTAACTGATTGCAAATCATCCAAAATATCCATGTGCACATCCACCGATATGTAAAAATGTATTTATACATGCTAAAGCTTAATTGTAATAGCAGTTATTCAATATGTATTTTATATGTAATATAATGCATAAGTCCCAATATGACAATAGGTTGATATCATTAGTTTGAGTAATTAAAGGGCTATGGTTCTTTAGGATGCCAAAGCGGTGCTGGGAGGAAGGAACAACGGTTTAATGTTAAGAGCAGGGCATTGAGCCTGGTATGGTGTAGGCGAGAGGGGGTTGACAGTAAGAACAGATGATTCACTTCTTATGAGCTTTCACAGCACTTGCTGGCTCGCTCTTTCCCTCTGCCCATCCATCTTTCTCCTTTCCTTTTTTTCCTAACATACCTACCTTTTTAGACACATACAAGTGCTCACTCCACCCTTACAACCAGCTTCAGCAACCAGTTGTTTAAAGGGAAGACAACATCCAAATTGATGTTCTTCTCGCCGCGCTAGCCTGTCATCTATAAAACACATACAGAGAGATGGCAGAAAATGACAGTCATGAAAGACCATCAAGCAAGGGGGTCCGGGCAGCTCTCTAAGAGGCAATAACATAGAGTTATTGTCAGAGGATTCCACCGGTTTGAGCCAGACATCTCCCAAGGGGTTAATGACAAGGATCGGTGTGTCTTTGGCTTTGATGGCTCAGACATGCAGCAGATATATGTGCATCCATTTGTGCCAAACAAATGAATAGTGCTCAATCAGGAAAGAGCCTTGGGTGTCCGCTGCCATGACAACCCACACTGTTACAGTGAGGCTGCTGTCATGGTGACCTCAAAGGCACACTTGCTTCTGTGTATCTTCATTGTGTAGCACTCATTAGAGCTAGACAAGAAGGGACAGAATCTGCACAATTAAACCGCATAAAGAAAATGTGAAAACACATACTCCGTCCCACAAGTGGTGTCAAATTGAATCTAATAAATGCCATAATGTCGTGAAAATACTGGAGGATATTTTATGTGTGGGGCTTGAATCTAATTTCTATGCATTGGTTTGGAAAGAGTGCTTGCGGTGTGATGCTTTTTTATTGAGTCTACTGCCTTAGTAAATGATATGCTTACAACACATTTTGGTGCAGTGTACATCTTGTGTGGGCGTTCGGAGGTGAGCTCCCCTGCCTGGTTGCTAAACAATGATAGAGTCATCGCTATTTTCTCCAAACGAGTGCGCTGGTTAGAAGCAAGCTTGAAACATTAGTGGCGATCAGATGCTCTTTAGAGACTCTGTAAAAAAGTACATTTGGAATTATGAATAAATGTTACAGCGCAATTCGACTGGATTGGGAACAAGGCGAATGATTAGTGTTCAGTCTGTTAACCTATAGCCTGATAATCATCATATGCTTTCACGGTCTGTTAGCATCCAGATAGCTTGGATGGAGCTGTTTTGTAATTTCGCAGTTTCTTTCTCAATGTTAGTCACTGCTGTTCGGTGTCTCTATTTAGAAATTGGATTTTCTCCTCGTTCTTTCACTTCCTTTTCAGTGCCATGCCATACTTTGCTCTCTGTAGATGCCTCTTCAGAAATCTCATTCGAAGCAGCTTCCTGAATCTTTGTACGTTTAAATGCATGCAGGAACATCAGGCACATACATGCTTTCAGCTGCATGGTTGCAAAACCAGAAAAGCAATTATGAAGTGTGAAAAAAATTTAATCAGGAAAAGGTTGAACATAACGTAGCATTTGAGAGCTGTCTGACTTTAAATTTGGGATTTGGAATTTGAATCGAATTGGCCACACCCAGGACGTTTAATTGGAATGACAAGAAGAATGAAATGAAATACTATTCAAAAGTGCAAAATATAATATATATTATATAATATCTCTCAATTGCTTTTCCTCTGAAGGGTGATGGGTATATTATGTTATATTGTATTATATTATATGTCATGAATACTTTATAATATTGTCTTTATGTGTGCTATTTCAAAAGCTTATACCCAACACAGTTTCTACCAGTACATTGTGCATGTGTGAACTTTTAGAGAAATGTCAATGCGAATGCAAAGTCTAAATACAAGTTGATTGTGACAGCCAGAATAGTTTTTATTTGGGATTTTTTTGTTTGTGGTGTAATAAAATCCAAATAGTTTAGATCTGAGTACCCTTTGCGAATTGTGTAGGTTTGAATTGACATTACATGCAGGCCTTCTCTGCAGTGTTGCTGCAACTCAACCCAGCAGGGATCAATAGGGAATGAGGCTAGTGAGCCATTTCCCCAGCGGTCTACACGGGTCAGTCAATATGTTGCTCTCTTCTTTTGACATTGAATTGATTGTGAGGCTGCTGTTCGTAAAACTGTTTAGGAGCAGTCAAAGAGAGAGAGAGAGAAAAAAAAGAAAGAAAGAAAGAAAGAAAAGCATTTAATGCTGTAAATCTGTTTTTGTCAGTCAGGTTTGTCCCATGAGCATCATAATGATGGTTTCTGAGTAATTTTTAATAGCTGAATGAAAGGCTTCAGGTATGAAAAATGTCTGTAATTTGAATATGTGGGCAGGGCTTTTAGACGCATTATACGTCTGGCATCAAGCAATTTATGTAAGCTAACCATCATAAACTACACACCACCCAACTCAGTGTAGCCTTTACTCTGTAAAAATACCTGACAGACATAATTTTTCTTCTGTCACAGTTCCCAGAATGTGGCTTCTATGGGATGTATGACAAGATTCTTCTTTTCCGTCATGATCCAAACTCGGAGAACATTCTACAGTTGGTGAGGTGCGTGGCGGAAATTATGGAAGGGGACCTGGTGGAAGTCGTCCTGTCAGGTAAGTGGCGTGTTCAATAGTTCTTGCTCAGCATGTAGTCATGCCCCTAGGCGCAGATGTACATCTATCGTCTTCTCATTTGTGGCATAACATATTGTTTTATAGATCGGTTAGACAAGACACTGTGACTTTGCTGCAATACCCGCCAAAGTTTCCGCAGTCTGCCACACACCAACGTGCGATTCCTGTGCCATTTCTGACTGTTATTTGTCTCTTAGTCCCTCCATTTCCCACTCTGGAAAAGTTGATGTGCATCCAAGTTTTGATGCAGCACCCGGTGTGAAAACAGGAGTTGCTTTGCTAAAGGAAGTGATGGAGGTATCGCATTTGACACTGCTAAAGTGTTTCTACAAACACTTGGCAGGCCTTTCCCTCCCTTCCTCCCCCTCTTCTCCCTGTGCTATGTCAGGTAATTGAGTAAAGCCTATTCTGACGAGGAAAAGTGGGGACTGACACCTCCTCTGCCCCCAGCCTCTCTACCAAGTCTGGTGTGTTTTTCTGTACATGTGCATGCCTGTGACAAGATGAATCAGGTGATTAACACACCCAGATGCACACATTCTTATAGACGAGCCCAGAGTAACACTTCTCAATGACACACTTGACAGCTGCTTTCACTGTAAAGTAACACAGAAGAGTTTTACAACTGTCACAAAAGTAAGGTCAATGGTTATTAATTCGGACACCCCCTTAGAGACCCATTGTCTCGTCACTTTTCTCGAAAGGTATAATTTGACGCAAAAGTAAATCAGTGGTCCATCTCATAGTTTTAATTTACTAATTTAGTAAACGTATTATTTTAAAGCACTTTTAAAGCTAAGAAAATTTGTTTGTATAGCAAAAGTTATATTTTTTGTAATTGGCCTGAATCTGAAAAAAGGCGAAACGAGCAGGCCAATAAATGCTGATCTCTCGGATTATCACTTTGACAGTATCTCCTGCAGTAATTAAAAAGAGCAGCATTTCATGAAAATATGACCTACGCTTTCTCTGCTGGGTCTCTACCCAGTTAAAGTCAGTTTGAAATATATTTTCTGCTGGATAAATTTAGAGTAACCATGGGTTGGCTTCAGTGAAGCGCGCTGACAGGACATTTGGCTGTGCCTAGATCAACATAATTGCAACTGAGAAAGTGCATGAAGATGCAAAAACTGTATGTGAATATTGATAAAGTATGCATGAACTTTAGTGTGCCAAACAATGATTTCCCTTTCACAGGCCAGAGTGTGTTGGGCCAGAAAACTTCCAATTTCCACCAGCAGCAAGGAAACAAATTACAGGAGAAACAAGTATTTGCATTAAGTCAACTCAGGATGCCTTTTCAGCATCATACTCATTTCCCTGAAGCATTTAATTACAGTGTACAGGTAGTTCAACTTGCAAACATATCTTGGTCCTTAAACAAAAGGCAAAACAATAAATTGAATGAATTGAGGTAATTTAGCTGCAGAATGGCTAATCAGAATGTATTCTACTTCAGTGTACTAGGGGAAGCCATGTTGGAGAGGAGGCAACATGCACGCGTTGAGGCAGGCAGTTCTCCCGCTGCGCTCGCCACTCAGCCGCTATTGGTCCTGTCAACATGCAGCCAACAAGAGCCAATCAAAACACTCCAACCACCCCAAAAGCTTCCCTTTCATAGTACAATTTGCAAATATAAATAAAGCTGGGTTTGTTTGGAAGAGTTTGGATGGCAATTAAAAATCGTCATATCTCTGGATTTCTTTCTGTTCTATAAGATTATGCTGTGCTGCACAGAGTCTTATATTTAGAGGTCACGTGAAATAAATAGTGAAATAAGTTATACAGAGATGTTATGCAGCTCTTAATCTGCTTCTTTGTTGTATTTTAAAGCTCTCGGACCCTCAAAATTAGTCCTTAATTAATTAGTGCCTAACCACAGGCCCTTCTAAAGGGACCACCATCTCTAGCCCATTAACCCTGACAGACACATGGTCTGCCCATCTGATTAGAATTAGGCAAGGCCAGAGAGCCTGCTGCCCAGGCCTTGTGGCAGTCCTGTGGAGACGGGAAAAGCGTGCCAGACTGGCCATTGATAGATTGGATTTGGCCCACCCGCTCATCCATCTGTACCCCAAAGATACACATGCCTTGTGGGAGCTCGAAAGAGGACTGTTCATAAAATACAGATATAACTCCCTCAGCAACATTTGTTTGCCTTTTTAATCATGACATGTTTACTCAGTGCTGCTGGGATTAGGAGCGAAGCAAATTCCCTCATGAAGTAGAAAGTCCAAATAATGCAAACAAAAAATGTGGTTATTAATGTGAGTTGTTATGGGAAAACAACTAATTATGGTTTTAAGTTGATCTATGATCCATGACTCACTTTACTTGAACAATCACAAATACGCACATATAACAGATGTTTCAGAGTTTAAGGTTGTCAAAACTTGACATCTCTCATCAGGTATTGCATTTCCTTTAATGAATTGCCAAGGATTTACATTGATGGTTTTAGCAGATGCAGTTTTACCAGAGCATCTTCAAATAAAATGCACAAATCATGTTAATTGCAAGTATCAGGACAGTTAGCTGCGAGAATAATGAAAAAGATCAAATCTGAGGTCATCTGATCAATGTTAATGTTGTAATTGTGAGGTATAATTGTGGTTGTTAAAGTGAGCCATGGATATGAGCAGCTAATGAGAAACCCTGAAACGATCACATTTTAAGAGACAAAAGATTTACGATTTTCAATTTGGTAGAATATCAAAGAGTTATTATGTAACTATTAAACTAAGTCAAAGGATAGTACTATTTGGAGTAAAAGAACACATGATGTTGGGGATAATGTTTTTTTTTAGAATAAGTATGTTACTTATGTGTCTTGAACCTCACTAAAGATTCTTTCAGCATTTATTTTTCCACAAATCATGTTACTTCCCATCCTAAATAGTTATTTAAAATAATATTTACTCTACTATTATTGTGCTCTATAGCAAGACAGAGGGGTCATTCCTGTTATTCAGTAAAAAATTATAATGCTAGGACATATTTATATGAAAGTGTACAGCACAGAAATATGCTGTGGTAAAGCTCAGGCGCTTTATTAATTATAGCTTGACTATTTGCTTATTAGCTGGGTCCTTTACAGGGTGGAAATAAAGAGCTAATATTAGAATTGAGTGTTAGCTTACATGTTTTAACCTAATTTAATCTTATTAATTGTTAAACAGTTTAACTATTTTTTGATTTTGTATAAT